>NC_141462.1:6820000-6835000 GCF_015680905.1 Coptis chinensis
TAGGAAGGTCCATGAACTTTTAAAAATACCCTTGGGTCGAAATCTTACTCCAAAATCGTTGCACCCTACACGGTCGCATGAATTTGAAAAAGCGGGATAGGGCAAGATTAGGGTTTCCGAAATCCAAAAAGGAACCTAGGCAAGCTTGTACTCATTTCGAAGGATTTTTCAAGGGGAATTCAAATATGAAATAATCTCATCCAAAGAAAGAGTGGAAAAAACGAGATTTGGGCTCCAAAGGGTTACGGGGGCATTTTGGTCATTTTCAACTCAAAACTCAGAAAGCAACGAAACTTCAGCCATAGCTAGAACATGATGAGGAGAGTCTAAAGACGCTAAAAGAAGATGAAAAGAAAGAAGTTTGATATAGAAAAGAAGACTCTAGAAAGCAAATCATCTTATATGATCAAATTTAATTTAAGGCAAAATCATGAATGAATTATGCCTGAGGTGCAAAAATGGGGTGTCTGATTTGCCCCTTTTTGGGAGGTTGCTTGCAAACTGAACGGCAAAGCCATGGAGACAAACCATTTTTGCCAAGCTCCAGCCAAAAGATCTCATGCAATTTTTGAAAATTCATTTGAAAAATATTTTTGAAAGAGGGCTTTTCCCTAGATATTTGAAATCCTCAATTTTTTTCAAGTTGTTTGTGAAAGCACAGTTGAAAATGGTTGTCCCTCAAGAGAGGATGGTATCGCACATTACAAATGCGTGTTTTATCTTACAATTTTTCGGACCCGGACTTATACCAAAGTATCACACCTTCTAATGCGTGTATTTTACGCCTTACATTACATCGGACTTACTTTAGGATAATGATATTGGTTGATTGGCCAAAATTTTGATGGATAAGGATGAACAACTTTTTGAAATCAAAGGGACAAATTTTTGAAATCTGATATTTTTCAAATTCATTTTGGAAAACTGGTGAAATCAAATGGATAGATCAATTCATTCATGATTTTGACTTAGATTAAAGATTCTCATATAATGGTGATAACCAAACACTGACGAAAGACTCACCGGGGAGAGCAAGGAGATCCACGGGGGATGGGAGATTCTAAAGATGAAGGAAGAAGACACAGACGAACACTACTGGAGAAGATAAGAGATATGCTAGAGATGAAAGATGGATGCTGGGGATGATGATATTCAAGTTCAATCAATCAATCAATCAATTACGTTCAAGTATACTTGGGTTGGAAAAGACTGTCACTATGAGTTCAGGCTGATCCATCCGTGAGGTCATTTGTCGAAAAAGCGACATTGTTCTCGAAACAATTTTAATGTTGCACAAATGGAGTTACCAAATGATATTAATGATCAAGTGGTTACCAATAGTGCGGTAGAAAACAAAACTTGATGAATATTTTCTCATACTGGAGGGTAAGAACCCCATGGTACTAATATTCATTTTTTTTTTTTTTTTTTTTTTTCAAACTTGGTCAACTGTCAAAACTGGTCAAAACCGGGTCAATTGGTGAAAACCGGTCCAACAGGTGAAAACCGGGTCGGTCTGGACCAACCGGGTCAACCTGGGCCAACCATGTTGAACTAGACCAAACCGGGTGAGACCTGGTGAGAAACAGGTAAGGGGTACCCCGACCTTCCTTCTTAGTGCGTGCACCGTATCATTAAATTAGAAACAGTTATTTTAAAAGGAAAGGAATCTTTGACAAAATCAAACTGTTTCGTCCTTTCTCAAAACGAATTGCCTCGTTTGTACACTGTTCCTATGTTTGTAAACCGACCTATGTCACCACATGAAATTACTATTCACATAATGCACTAACCACTATATATAAACAAGAGGATTACTGAGCAAACATACCTTACGCCACTCGTCCAGCAGATGAGAAGATGGTAACCACGAAAGTCATCATATGGTAAGCGAGTACAGTTTTTTTTCTTCTTTTATTTTTTTCAGTAAAATCAAACACTTCATCTATACTAATTAAAACTCACATGCAAAACCTGGTTAGTTCGATATATACAAGGAGAGAGAGAAAGGAATCATACCTGTCGCACGTCCAAGCATAGTAACTAAGTGATGATGCTATCGCTATGCTAATGCCGGCCTGCCAGTGGTAAGCTCAAACTCTATGATTCAAATCTCACTTAATTAATTACCTTATTTGCCAATGGCAGCAACTATTCTTTCACCGTACTTTTGGAATTTGTAGTCATCGACAGCACTTGATCTTTAAGGAAAACAGTTTATCGGCAAAGAATAGGCACGGGCATTATTTCTCTCCAATGACAGGTTAGTATAATATACATAATATATATACATAAAACTATAATGCAACTATGTTATTAGAATATGCATGAGTGGTCAGATTATGATGGATGTATAAACCAAATTATTTGAATGCTATGTTAGTACAAAAAGTGCATGGTTTAGTTAGGAATATTGGCTTCAGAATTTTCTATATGCTTGTGGTGTCATCCTAGATTTTTCATCATAAGCCATCCAAAGCAAACCAAGTTTTTGAAAACAAATCATTTTTTTTTTTTTTTTTTTTTTTTTTTTCATTTTGAAAACAATTTTGAAAACCAATGGAAAACAAAACAAATTTTTTTTCACAGAATAAGAAATACCACAAATGATTAAATAACAAGTGAAGGTGGGGAAATGAATTACCGACAAGAAGATGAGCATGAAGACGACCATAGGATAGAAGTACGATCAAACTTGGCACCTATGAAGTAGATGATATTCTTGTCCCTTTGATTGCTTGACCTTCACAACGTACTGAACGACACCCAAAAACTTTCTTCCAAAACAGATAGAGCATAAAGCATAGGACCAATCTTCTGGAGACAACTTCCTCATATATTGCAATCACTAGTAGTGAATCCTCCAATGCCTTCCATTTTTTTTTTTTTTTTTTTTTTTTTTTTTTTGAGTACTTCTCAACTAGGAGATATAGTGGACTTAGAGATCAAGAGTGGACTTTCATAGGACTATAATGTAGGCTTAGGTGATAGGCTCAGAAAGAAGGGATAGGATCAAAAAATTATTTTTGGAGTAGAACTTGTCATATAAAGGGAGGAGTAATTGGAATGATAGTAGTGAGATGATGATCTGGATCCCAAATCTCAAATGAAGCTGCCCTTGTTTAGGTTTTCCATTTTGGACCGTGTTGATTATTTTGTGCAACTCTAAGCATTTTGAGTTCTAACGGTTTTTTTTTTTTTTTTTTTTTTAACCCTTTGCACTAGGAGTTTTTCTTCTTCTTTTTTTTTTTTGACACCTTCTTGGGATAAATAACATGGGGATAATTGTTTCAGTGATCAAAGATGGATGGAATGATGCCCCTAGAATATGACAAGTTCTATAAAAATAGGTATGGGTAATCTATGGGTAGGCTAAAGATTTATTAGGCTTCCTAAAGGATATGGGCTTGTATTGTGGGAAATAAAAGAATAGGCTAAGGCTCAAATGGGCTTCTAATGGTAGCATATGGCATTAGGTGGGCTTATGAGGCTAAAAACAAAACGATCAAAGATGGCCTGTTCCATCGTCTCTCTTAGATTTCCACTATACTCTTCGTCTTAAAATAAACAAAGTTGGGTAAAAAGTAGTACCTCTTTAATTGGTTGGCATTGGTAGGATTTTCCATGTAGAATCTTCATAGTGAATGGACATTCACTATTGGGTTCAAACTTTCTGGTTCATTGATTCCACTCTAGTGCGGATCCGCTTTGCTTTCGACTTTTACTTGCAACAATCGTCTCCATTGGTATCTAAGTCCCGTGAGAACATCAATGCCCTCCTTCATATATCTCGGCTCTCAAAAATGTTGATCGTAGATGAACTCCTCTTAGCATTTAAATTTCGTTGATGTAGTCGGTTCGAAGTCGGTGACTTCTTTGATAGATAGCTCTCATGTCTTCATGGATGCAAATGGATGCTAATTATGCAATATGGAGTTTGCCCTCTCCACGGTAGGGTAGCTGGTTGGTTGATTGGCTAAGTAGCCGTTGATTGATGGAATGTAGAATATTCCCCTTCTTCATGGGGTAGTTGATCAAATGATGTTATGGAGCTTTGTCCTCTCCACAAGGGTAAATGCATAATGCTGAATTTAGACATTTGAAAAATCCTCTCAAACATAACTGCTGAACTTTCTTCCTCCTCAATTTCTTCTTCTCGGTGAGTGATTCTCTCATCTTCGAACAATGAAAATCATGCACCACCCTAAGATAATAGATTGTCACAGGCATGATCAACACTTCTATGGATTCCTTCAGTAATTTGATCAGGCTTCAACGCTCAGAGGGGATCAAGGTTATACCAATCTGCACATAATGTGGTTCATCTGTGGTGCCAAGGTTGATGGTCTTTGTCTCCACAATGACTAGCGTCTGTCAATCCTCGAGTTGCTCATGAGAAAGAATGGACTCGCCGACTTCATTGTCTATTCCTTCTTCATCATCGGGGGGAAGGGATCATAATAATCTACACAAGTCATTCAATCATCTTGCACTAAGGTAAGTGGGTAAATTATATTACGTGGGATTTTGAAAACTTTTTAATTTTTGTATTTTTTGAAAATTTTTAATTTTTTTTGTTTTTTGAAATATCTGGATTTTTTTAGATTTTTGAAATATTTGATTTTTTTGGATTTTTTGAAATATCTGATTTTTTTTTCTCTTTTTTTTTTTTCATAAAAGAATAAAACAAACTAATTGAGAGTAGAAAACTTATCTGTGCTAAGCAGCGGACCGGGATCAAATATAGGAGAGAAATTGATTCGGAACCCATCAACCAATGTTGTAGCTCCATGCATGAGTGATGAATTTTCTGAATGATGTGGTTTCTCCATGAGCAACATATCAAACTTCGTGACGCTATGTGATTTGTACGCCATACCCCCTGAGAAGTCAAGTTTCCATCCTGGGTCTAGTGCATGAATGTCATCAAAAACACATGAGTGCTTAGACGTGCCCCTAGCTTGAAAGTGATTGTGGTGGTTGAATGGCCATTTCATATGATCATGGTTGGTGGTGTTTCCCAACCTCTCCATTGTCAACTTACTTTGGGTTTGATGGCAGCTAGATCTTGAAGAGACAAACATAGAGTAGTCCCGTTCACCAAATACCAATAAGGTCATTAAAAGAATAACTGCGAAATATTGCAATGGCAAATGACTTTGATTTTCTTGAGCTCGGCATCGATCTTCCAAGTGTGAGGAAGATGTCAAGTCTTTGAGACTAGTAGTAAGAGGCATGAAAATGCCTATCATTGGAATCCGACTTAGCCATTATAAACCGTCTTGAGAAAAGTATTGCAAAAGCATCATTATAGTCCTCTTCCTTGCATTCTAGTGAAGTGATCTTGATTGCAAAATGGAATCTTTTTCTTCATAAAAATAGGAGGACAAAACATGTCAAAGAGCTCGATACCATAATCTTCTGCAATCATCTATTGGGGATATGTTTTGAGAATCTTGGTCATCCGGTTCAAACATAGACTTGGTAGACTTCTCAAGTACCACTTCTTGGACCTTTTGGTCTTCTAACAAACTTGGCTCACAAACCTTCAACCGCCGTAAAGAATATGGTGAAGCATATACCTTATCTTTGGGCTTATCAAACTCCTTATCTAGAACATGCAACAAAGGTGGAGCCGATAATGGTGCCTTCTTAGTTGGTGATTCAACAAATAGAGGTGCCACTTTTTCATCCAACGATATAGCCTTGGCCTTGGGCCTTGCTTGTTTTGTGCCTTGTAATCTTTAATTGTATCTTGAAAATTGAACGGCTTGAAACATGGCATTAACCTTGGATGCTTGCTTTCGAGTGGGGTAATGAATGAGGCCGGACTTTTCTTGACAGGGCTCTAATGTGTGAACTTCTCCATTATAGTATGGTAATGGATTTGTCACAACATTTGGAGCACCGAGATGTGATACATCAATTCTCCCTGATTCGATCAAATCTTGTATCGCATGCTTAAGAGCTCCACACTTTTCTGTAGGATGTCCAATAGACTGATGGAAATCACAATGTTTAGAAGCATCATACCAATATGGTGGTGGATTCGGAGGAGGCCTAGGCTGCAATGGTGTAACTAGGCCTTGCTGGATCAAAGCCTTGAGAATGACCGATAATGGGTACGGTAGCTCTGTGAACTGCCTCTGTGGCTTAGGGAACCCTCTATTTTGATATCTTTGTTGTCTTGGAGGATATTCAATCTGATTGGAAGAAGGATGAGCTGTCACCTCTTCTTGGATTTGTGCGTGTGGTTGAGACTGTACTTGTGTGACAACAGCATTGGCTTCTTTGTTGTTCACCGTTATAGTGGGAGGCTTCTTCTTCTGCGGGTTAGATCCTGTAGATATTGAGCTGATGGGAGAAATATTGCCAGATGATAACCCATCTTCTATTTGTGATCCAGCGGCAACTAAGGCTTGATATGTCGGATGATAACTAGCACTTAGCCTGGTTGCATACTCTTGGTTCAAACTCTTCATAACCATCCTAATTTGCTCCTGTTCTGCGGGCCTATCAATGATTTGGGCCGCTTTTGTCCTCCATCTTGTAATGTACTCTGTAAAACTTTCATTCGGACCTTGCTTCAAAGCTTCAAGTTGCCTTCGGCCCATTTGGATGTCAGTGTTGTAAGAGAAGTGAGCTACGAAAGCATTTACCAGTTCAGGCCAAGTCTTGATTTTTTGCGTTTCAGTATTCATCCACCAAGTAAGGGCTGCACCCTTAAGACTCCTCTGGAATAGTTGAACCATTAGTTCTGGCCCGATTCCCATCGGTTGTAGATAACTTGCATACATACGAATGTGAGCCTTTGGACAGCCGGTTCCCTCATATCGCTCCATCTTTGGAAATTCGAATCCATGTGGTACTCTGATCTGTGGATATGGACACAGATTATCAAGGTCCAGGTCTTCACCTTTCATCTTGGTCATTGCTTCTTTTAATTTCTTAATCTCCTCCATTCTGGGGTCAACCGGTGGTTGGATTGGGTTTTGCACTTGGTATTGTGGGTTAGAATTGTAGAACGATGGGTTGTGGAGTTTGTGGAAAATAGGTTGGGGTTGGTAACATAAATGGGTTGGACATCATGGTTGTAGTTGGGATTTGGTTTGGGCTTTGAAAAGTTTGATGAGTGGATGGTTGAGGCATGTAGGTTGTGTTATCCCCGAGGAAAAATTTGGGACGGAAGTATGGGTTGACATAGGAACATGCAATTGGGTTGATCTATGTGTGCGTATGGAGTGGGTAATGAGGTTGGTAGAATGGTAGGGTTAGGACTAACCATGGGGGTAGTGTGATACACGGTTGTTGTGGTTGACCCGGACTTGGAGTTATTGCAAATTTTGACATCATCTTGAGAAACATCTTTTCCATCGCCTTCTCCATCAATTCCTCTTGGTACCGGTAGGGATTGACGATTCACCGAAATTACTTGTATGTGGACCTCGATGTTCACGATAAAATTTGTCCCTCGGATGGGGTGCTTGGTGGAGAACTTCCTTGTGGCACATACATCCGTGATGAAGATATAGGTGGCAGCGATAACTTTTGAGAAGAACCGTCACGGTAGATTCTCCATTTGAATCGGCCGAGTTAATGGTTGCACGAGATAACCTTAACCACGGTCTTCTATTCCAACTAGCTTCGGATAAGCCTTCTTCTTTCCTATCTTAAGCTGAAACACCTCAAAGAAAATGTAAGTCCGACTCTCAGGGGATGTCCCCAGTAGAGTCGCCAAAACCTATAACACAAAAATGTGTACCTAAGTCTATGCAATTGATTTTAGAGTAAGCCACTAACTTTATTAAGGAAAAGTTGAGTAAAACCTTTGTGAAGGACTAGCCCTCGAAACTAGATGATTATTGGGTTCGGTCAAGGTCAAAGGCGATGTGGGAAGGTGTTAGGCACCCACAATCGCCTGGTAAAAACCAGCCTTACTTCTATTGAGGTGTAACGTGTTAAGATAGGCAGACGAAGAAAGCTTGAAAAATTAATCTATCAAGTTGGATGATCCTCACTAAATTATAAAAAAACTAATAACTATATGCTATAATAAAACTAAAAAAATAACCTAATATGCAATGCTAAAGGAAATAAAAAAAAAGGAAAAGATGTCACCTGGTTTGGAATGTTGCCTCATACTTGATTGTAGATTGATTGATTGATTGATGATAAACTTGATCTTGAATTGACAACTGTGATTTTTGGATTGAAACAGGTGATTTGAGGAAAAAAACAACTTTTGGTGAAAAGAAGTTTTTACTCAAGATCGACAAGAAGAAAAGAAGGATAAAATGAAGAACTAGAAGAAAAAAATGAAGAACACTAAAGAGAAGAAGGCTATTAGCTCTGAATAACTAGGTCCAGATTATTAACTCCGAATTCCTAGCTCTAGCTTGCTCTAGATTGTTTTTTTATGGGTGAATGAGACCCATATTTATAGCTTTTTGGGATGGATTTCAATATGGTAATGAGTTTGATCCAATGGCTGAGTGTTGATGAAGAAAAATCCAATGGCTTGATATCTTTTTGGTTGCACCTCCTAAATCTGGCCCTTGATTCAAGAGGTGGGATAAGGGGTGCGATCTTGGCCCTTGGTTTTTGGATATTTCAGATGGATTAGGGCAAAAAATCAAGCCCTACACGTCCTTAATGAGCCCATAATCCAGGGTTTCCAAACTTGGCTCCAAAATGGCATATTCTACTAATATTCTTGATTTTAGGGATCAAATCAAATCAAACAATTAAGGAAGGTTCTCTAGGTTTTGGAGGCTTGAAAATGGGCTAGAAACCCTAATAAAAGGTCCAACTCGAGCTGGATCCACAGTCCATGAGCATATGTCCAAAATCCACAAAAAGGCCCACTTTGACCATATTTTCAAATCACGAAAATTCCCTTTGACCGGGGTCAAAATTAGGCAAACTCTTCTTCACAAAAATTGTTAACTAATCCATTAGGAAGGTCCATGAACTTTTAAAAATACCCTTGGGTCGAAATCTTACTCCAAAAAACGTTGCACCCAACAAAGTCATACAACCCAATTTTGAAAGCGGGATAGAGGCAAGATTAGGGTTTCCAAATCCAAAAGAACCTAGGCAAGCTTGTACTCATTTCGAAGGATTTTTCAAGGGGAATTCAAATATGAAATAATCTCATCCAAAGAAAGAGTGGAAAAACGAGATTTGGGCTCCAAAGGGTTATAGGGGCATTTTGGTCATTTTCAACTCAAAACTTCGAAAGCAACAAAAACTTCAGCCATATAGCTAGAACATGATGAGGAGAGTCTAAAGACGCTAAAAGAAGATGAAAAGAAAGAAGTTTGATATAGAAAAGAAGACTCTAGAAAGCAAATCATCTTATATGATCAAATTTAATTTAAGGCAAAATCATGAATGAATTATGCCTGAGGTGCAAAAATGGGGTGTCTACAGTTGCCCCTCTTTGGCGGAGGTTGCTTGCAACTGAACGGCAAAGCCATGGAGACAAACCATTTTTGCCAAGCTCCAGCCAAAAGATCTCATGCAATTTTTGAAAATTCATTTGAAAAATATTTTTGAAATAGGGCTTTTCCCTAGATATTTGAAATCCTCAATTTTTTTCAAGTTGTTTGTGAAAGCTTAAAAAAAATGGTTGTTGGTGGATGCAGGATGGTATATACCTTTTACAAATCGTGTTTTAAGCGTCTTACAATTTTTACCACTCAACAAAATATCACACCTTCTAATGCGTGTATTTTACGTCTTACATTACATCGCGTGTACAGGATAATGGTTGATTGAAAAATATTTAGGCCAAAAAATGGTGATGGATAAGGATGAACAACTTTTTGAAATCAAGGGACAAATTTTTTGAAATCTGATATTTTTCAAATTCATTTTGGAAAACTGGTGAAATCAAATGGATAGATCAATTCATTCATGATTTTGACTTAGATTAAAGATTCTCATATAATGGTGATAACCAAACACTGACGAAAGACTCACCGGGGAGAGCAAGGAGATCCACGGGGGATGGGAGATTCTAAAGATGAAGGATGAGTTATGCCTGAGGTGCAAAAATGGGGTGTCTACAATATGTAACAAGGCTTTAAACCTTTAAGTTCCCCAAAAAGGATGAGTTATAGTCTCGTGAGGGTTTTTAGGTGATATACCCACAAAATCAATCAATAGCATGTTCAAGAATGATAGTATTTTTCAGAGAGAGAAATTCCTTACCCACTTAGTGCTTACTCCAACAGACGGTATCCATTGCTAACTACATTGCTGCAAAGACTCATAGATTATGATGGAAGATAGTAAAAATTGACAAAATTCTCAATCAAGGCTTATGTGTGTACTTAGTCAATCTCCTATACTCTCCTATCCAAGAAACGGAATCCCTAGTTTACCATAGGTAGATAATCTCGACTTCCATTCCTCACCGGTCATACTCTCATAAAAGAATCTCTCAGAAGATGGTCTACTATTTTACCTCATGTATGTGGGGAAAAGAATAATGCATACGAACATCCCACATACTACCTTGAAAAACAGGACTTACGAATAAAAGTAGTATCATGGAAAGAATGTCAATCACATATGAAGTGTCCGGTCCTTCACTTTAGCATCCTCTCACCTATTCTAGACTTAGGTACCATATTGTAGTGATAAGTCATGGGTTGTAACTTGGCTTGGGTATTGGTTTATGAAGGAAAGGTAAAAAGATTCTAAGGTTGTTTACAAAAACACTAAGGGTTTTGCTTCTTTCTTTGGAAGATTTCTTCAAATTAGTATTGCAGAAAAATTCTTCCTTTCTCTTAGCTTTTCCATCCATTCAACTTTTTTTTTTTTTTTTTTTTTTTTTTTAAAGCTCGATTGGTATATCCTTGATTAGTACTTGGATATGCTTGTTTTCCACTAGCTTCTTTCACTTTGAAACGAGAATGATGGGATTCATTGTATCTCTCTCCCGTATTTCCTTGTAATCTTCCTTTTGTGGTCTTTTCTTCCTCTTTGTGCCCTCGTATTCTCAAAAACATATGGGTATGGCTGATAAAGATTTTGGCTATACTCCTTATCCGGAGTTGGGTGACGGGTAAAGGGTTTTATGAAAGAAAATGGCTTATTGTAAAAAAAAAGGGTTTAACATGATGGTCCTACTAGGTCGCGATAAAAGACTGAATGGGTTCACTACTTGACTTATCGGTATGATACTCTGTTTTGAATAGACTACAAGACCTAATGGCTATCTCCCCAGTTGATGTCACTTAATTGATTAACCAAATCAACAAAATAATGAGACTATATTACAATGACATAAAGAACTGAAAGATGTTGAGTCTAAGACTTGGATTTTTAAGTAAGAACTCTCCAAAAAATGGGTATAAAGCTCAAGTCTCACAGGCTAAGTCTAAAAATTCTACTTCCAGTTTACTAGGGGTTTAAATCTCTTTTCTAGCAAAAGTATACAAAACTGACCAAGTACTATGGTGGTGCCTTGATAAAGGATTCTATCAACAAGAACTATGTCCGAGCATAATAAATAGTCTAAGCGGTAATGAAATCAATAATATCAACTATCTATCAAACTCAACACTAAGCAGTATAGAATCTATATCCCAGACTCATTATTAAAATTCATTTTTCTCATCATGTGATATATAGAAGCAAAAATATTTTTGTTTTGAAAACTAATTTTTTCAAATTCATTTTTCAAGTACACCTTCCCCTACTTTATGCATGCATTGACCTCAATGTATAAAGAAGTAAATGAAATGGATGAGAAAAAGGTAGGATATTACCATTGATGCCGAATTTTTAGGTCTTTTTACGTTAGATCCCCAAGACGTAATGTGAGTCTTTTAAAGTCAGATTCTCAAGACTTTATACCATGCATTATCAATTTGGAGTGAGGAGATCAGATTTTCTTACCCAAATCTGATAAATGTTTGGAGGACGAGGAGGTCTCACCTTGTGGGTCATCAAAAATACTCCTTGATATGCTGGAAAGATTGTTGGTGAAGTTGCTTCTCTACCTTGAACTATTTCAGGTCTGATGATTGTGTGATAGGACTTGTGGTTCCTCTGTATAGAAGATTGATGAAAATCTTTCTTTCTAACAGGACAGTAGTATCTGTTGTGCCCTTTACCACCACAGTGATGATAATGGATGTCTGGCTGACTGTGCTCAGGGTGGGCAGTAGACTGGTTCACACACTTCTCTTGTTCAGACAATAATGGTGTAGAAGAGGCTTCAATAGTGCAATTCTTCTTATCAATATGGTCCACTTTCTGCTTCAGAAGACTCATTTCAGTTTCTAGATTTTGTTGTTTTTCCAAAACTTCTTTAAGCTGATTCTCTAGTAACCTGATTTTTAAAAGTGAAAGTCATTTGTTCATCCCGAAATGTAGAGTTCATCTTCTCAAGATATGATACTCTCTCTCATCGAATTTCCATTCTCGCTCACTTAAATCTTGAATTTTCTGCGAGAGATTCTAAGAACATGGCTAGCAACGTCTCTATGGTGGGGTTCTCGGGTTCATCCACGGTTTTACGTAGATTGAGCACTTTCAATTGTATCTTTGAATGGGACGAATTCTTGTATCATACTATCAAGGAAGTACACCTCTTCACCTTCGGTGTTATCACAATCCTTATGCAACAGGTGAAAGATATTTATGTCCATGGACATCTTACCAAAGTTGATCTTCATTTCACCGTTGTGACAATTTATCAAGGCTTTTGCGATAGCGAGGAAAGGTCGGCCTAGAATAATAGGAATTTTATCAAAGGCCTCCTGGGTGTCTATCACAATGAAATCCACTGGATAGTAGAAATCAGCTACTTGAACAAGAACATCCTCAACTATGCCTCTGGGAATCTTGGTAGAACGGTCAACTAACTTCAATTTGACTTTTGTAGGCTTTAGGTTCTCCAGGCCCAACGCTTGGTACACATGATATGGCAAGAGATTAACACTAGCACCAAGGTCTAAAAGAGCATTACCCGTGAATTTTTCTCCCCATCTTGCATGATATTGTAGGACTTCATGGATCTTTGAGCTTGACTGGAGCTTGCTGATGGATAATAGATGTTGTTTGTCCAGCTAGAAACGCTCTCTTTGGAACATGAGTACTTTTCTTTATGTTGCATGCATCCTTCAAGAATTTGGCATATGATGGCAACTGCTTGATCGCTTTGAGAAAGGGGATATTGATGTTATCTTTCTCAAATGCCTCCTTCATCTCTAAAAATTGCTTGTCCTTTTTACTTTGAGCAAAAAATATAGGAAAAGGTGCCTTTGGTACAAACACATCAGCATGTGTCTCCTCTTCTTTCTCTTTGGCATTCTTGCATATCTTGTCTTGGTCATCTTGACAAATGGGAGTGGAAAGGATTTCCCCCACTTCCTTTTGAACTTCATTTGAAATCTTGACCGATTGCTTTGTAGCAATGTCATCATGAGAAGGTAAGTCAACCTTGTTGTCTATCTTCAATCCTGATCTGAGAGTAGTAACTGAGTTTACATGATCATGGAGGTGATCAGTACTAGAAGTTGTCCCAATGTGGCATACATCTTCACTCTTCAATATTGGTTCCAATATGCTAGGTTGAGTGGCTTGTGTCTTTACAGACAAAGCAGTGGTGAGTTGGTCGACCTTAGCCTCTAGAGACTCCATTCTAGAACATTGACTTGCCTGAGATTGCTGGAGATTGAGCTGAGACTGTGCAATAAGCTCTAGAACACTTTCAAACTTCTGATTTTTCTGTGATAGCAAAGTAATTGCATTCTCGGGGTTGGCGGGGTGTGGCATAATTTCTCCTAGGATCGGGCACTAACTCTCCACTTGTATTGGAATTGGCGAGTATAACTGTTGTTGAGGAACCAACTGTGAAGCTTGACTTGTCTGTGGAATATAACTTTGATCTTGTGAACCTGGGGGTCCATCGTTCTGTTTCCAATAATTGCCTTGAAAGTTATTACCACCTTGGTTGGGCCTCTGAAATGAGTTAATATTGTACTCTCCAACTGATGTATGTTGATAGTAACCAGGACATTCTAGAGTTGCATGAGAAGTGTCCGAACAAACTTCGCAGTATTGGCTAGCTTGCATGATTGGGAGAGATTTAGCTTGAGACTTGTTGATCTTGGAGGGATTCATGGAGAACTGGTTGAATTTCTTACTCAAAGTTTCAATCTTTGGTGGCGGTGGCCAATGTAGACTTCAGTTCTTGATCTGATTGTTCATGTGCTTGGTAACCAAATTGCTTTGGCTCCCCCTCCATGCTAGCGACATCCTCGTTGCTAGTAGTCCATTGTTGTGTTTCTTTAGCTAAATTCTCGAGAAAGTTGTAAGCTTCCTCTCCATCCATTGATGTAAATTTTCCTTTGTGCATTGACTGTATCATCTGCTTGTTCATCATCGAGAGTCCTTGATAGAAAAAATGAGCAAGTGTGCTCTTATCATAACCATGATGTGGACATGAGACTAACAAATTATTGAATTTCTCCCAGCTTTGATGATATTCTTCAGTCACTTTTCCTTTGAAATTGCTGATAGCTTGTTGCATGGCATCTGTCTTTCCTCAAAGGGTAGAACTTGTTCATAAACTTTGTTCTCAACTTCTCCCAATTGTCTATTGAATTGATCGGCTGTGCAGTTAACCATTCAGATGATTTACCTTCTAGTGAGAGTGGAAAAAGAATCAACTTGATACTCTCATCTTTGATATTCTGGTTCTTGAAAGTTCCGAGGGGCCGATAGAAATTTGTTCATGTGAACATATGGTGAACATTATGCGAACCATTGAACTTTGGAAGCATAGAGATTCTTGATGCTCTAAGTTCAAATTGGTTAGCTTCAGTATCCTGGAAAAACAATCTTTTTCTTTGGGTGGGTCTCCAATGATTGGCGAATAGAAATCGAACTTCTTCCTCTCACCTTGCTTGCATGGGTGGGATAGCTTCAGGATTATTGGTGTCCAAAACACCTCCATCATTGCGTGCAGCCATTATATCA
>NC_141462.1:6840000-6870000 GCF_015680905.1 Coptis chinensis
GATTCACATGGCATCATCAAATGATACAAGTCTTGGATAAGAATCTACAACGCACTAGAACACCCTTGTTGACGATCTTTTACTCCAAGACATCATCTAGGGTTCCTCGAACAATGTGATATCTCACACCGGGTAAATCCTTAACCCTTCCTCCTCTTACTAAGACTACAAAATGTTCTTGTAAATTATGGCCAATACCAGGTATATAAGCAGTGATTTCAAATCCGAGGTTAATCGTTACTCGCAACTTTTACGTAAGGCGAGTTTGGTTTTTTTGGGTGATAGTGGAAAAGTTGATGAAAAAGTCACCCTTATGTCACTACGTAACCGCATACATGAGATTTCCACCTCATACGGCTCCTCGTTCAACTCTTTTCAAGTCATTGGATCCCTTTCCTCGCTCGAGAATCTCCTCCTTCTTCCACTCCGTCCCGAAGAGCAACTAGGGACCAATTCAGTCACGCTTTCATGTTCCAATGGAACACTCTCCATTTTTATTATTCTCAAAGGGAAGATTCTTCTTTTACCAAACATATGGGATCCAATCAACGATCTTAATCTTATAATCTTCTAATAAGAACAAGAGATCTTCCTCAATCAATCCCTTTGCCCTTCACTCTTCGAGAATCGAGGAAAAATCCTTTTCAAGTTTGAATTTGTTCATTTTGAATCACGGGTTCTTTTCTTCTACTTATTGTTATTTATTTATTTTTATTATTTATTTCATTTCTATATTTCCCTCTTTTTCTTTTTACTCCCTTCCATCATTACTTAAGTCCCATAGGTTTGATCCTATAGAATCGACCCATTTTCTCATCGAGCGAGGGTAATGAAATAAATCAGATTTATTTGTCGATCAAAAGTACTATGTGAAATCTTCGGTTTTTTCTTCCTCTATCCCTATCCCATAGGTACAACGCTTTGAATCAATAGAGAACCTTTTCTTCTCGTATGAATCGATATTATTACATTCCAATTCCTTCTCGATACCTCCCAAGGAAAATCCCGAATTGATCCCAAATTGACGGGCTAAGCGTGAGCTTATCCATGCGGTTATGCACTTTTCGAATAGGAATCTGTTTTCCGAAAGATCTTGGCTTTCGTGTTTGGTGGGTCAGTCCGGAGATCCTTTCGGCGACCTATGTTGTGTTGAAGGGATATCTATATGATCCGATCGATTGTGTAAGGCCCGCGAGTAGCAAAATAACCGGGGAAAGTATGCAGAAAAGACAGCTTATTTTCTATTATATTAGTTAGTGATCCCGCCTCGGTAAGTCCTTTCTTCCGTGATGAACCGCTGGCACCAAATTATATTTTTCTCTCGTGGACCGAGGAGAAAGGGGGCTCAGCGGGAAGAAGATTGTACCATGAGAGAAGCAAGGAGGTCAACTGTTTCAAATATACAACATGGATTGGATTCGCAATGCAATGTAGTTGGACCCTCATGTCGATCCAAATGAATCACCTTTCCACGGAGGTAAATCTTTGCCTCGCTATGCAAGAGGATAGCAAGTTACAAATTCTGTCTCGGTAGGACATGACATGTATTTTGATTACTATGAAATTAATAAATGAAGTAGTTAATGGCGGGGTTACCATTCTCTTTTTTCAGAGTGACGAATCTTGTATGTGTTCCTAAGAAAAGGAATTTGTCCATTTTGGAGGTCTCAAAAGGGCGGGAAACACATAAGAACTCTTGAGTGGAAATTGAAAAGAGGTGTAGCTCCAAATAGTGGTGTCAAATGGGCTGGGGCGGGCCCGACCTCAAAACAATGAAGCCCCCTCATGCTTTAAGTGGTCGGACCGACCCTCATTTACTTCGGGTGGGTCGGTCGGCCAAATGCTTAAATCTCGAAGCCTTTACCGCCCTCAACCCTCCTCCGGAGGGGCTTGAAGGGTCGGGCTTGAGGGCCAAACGTGAGGGGCGGATACTATGTTATACATTTGATTTACAAAATAAATTTAGAAACATTAGTTAAAAATGATAAAATCGAATGCACTTCACAATTAAACCTTCAAACTACTAAATTTTTTTGTTAAAGTTGTATTAGTCAATTAAGATCAATTAAATTCATTTCATAAAATATTATAATGAAATTATAAGGTTGGCAAACTTAATAGATAAACATTTTTTTAAGTGATTTTTAGCATATTAATGTTAAAATGAAATATATTGTAAATTTTTTTATTAAAATATATGTAATAAATGTTGAGGGCCTAATGAGGGCCGGGCTTAAGGGAGGGCTTAAGTTTCATAGTCTAGGCCCATACCCTCCCCTCAAAGGCTTGAAGGCGGGTCGGGCTCACCACTCAGATGTGTGAGGGCCTCATTTTGAGGGCTTTTTGGGCCCATGGGCCGGTCGGGCGGGCGGGCTAAGGGTTTGAGGGCCATTTTGACACCCCTAGCTCCAGTTGCTTCGAAAAGGGTAAGATCTTTGCAGCACAGCGGGGTTGATCTGTATCATCTTGACTTGGTTACGCTTCCTTTCTTTTTTAACAATACAACAATACCGAGTCGGGTTCTTCTCCTACCCGTGTCGAACGCAGTAACATGCCGAGCAAAATCTTCTTCATGTAAAACCTGCTTTCGATTTAGATCGGGAAAATCGTGCAATTTTATGAAACCGTGGTGCTATGGCTCGAATCTGTTGTTAATCCTATTTCCGATAGGAGCGGTTTGACAATTGAATCCAAATTTTGCCATTATTTTCAGATCCGTAATAGTGCGAAAAGAAGGCCCGACTCAAGTTGTTCAGAAATAGTGGCGTTGAGTTTCTCGACCCTTTGCCTTAGGATTAGTCGGCTTCTATTTCTTGATGGAGGCGGGGAAGGGATATAACTCAGCCGGTAGAGTGTCACCTTGACGTGGTGGAAGTCATCCCGATTCGAGCACGATTATCCCTAAATCCAATGTTAATTTTTCTATTTTGACTTGTTCCCCTCGTGATCGAATGAAAATGGATAAGAGGCTCGTGGGATTGACATGAGGGGGTAGAAATGGCTATATTTACGGAAGCAACCTCCGTGCGAATATGAAGCGCATGGATACAAGTTATGCCTTGGAATGAAAGACAATTCGAATCCGCTTTGTCTCACTAACAAGGAAGCTATAAGTAATGCAACTATGAATCTCATGGAGAGTTCGATCCCGGGCTCAGATGAACGCTGGCGCATGCTTAACACATGCAAGTCGGATGGGAAGTGGTGTTTCTAGTGGCGGACGGGTGAGTAACGCGTAAGAATCTGCCCTTGGGAGGGGAACAACAGCTGGAAATCGACTACTAATACCCCAGTAGGCCGAGGGAGCAAAAGGCGGAATCCGCCCGAGGAGGGCTCAGCCCCGATTAGCTAGTTGGTGAGGCAATAGCTTACTACCAAAGCGATGATCGAGGAAATCCGAGAGGATGATCACCCACACCGGGCCGAGACGGCCCGGACTCCCTCACGGGAGGCGAGGTGGGGAATTTTCCGCAATGGGCTTAAAGCCCGACGGAGCAATGCCGCGTGGAGGTAGAAGGCTGCATGGTCGTGAACTTCTTTTCCCGGAGAAGAAGCAATGACGGTATCCGGGGAATAAGCATCGGCTAACTCGTACCAGCAGCCGCAAAGGTAAGACGAGGATGCAAGCGTTATCCGTAATGATTGGGCGTAAAGCGTCCATGTAGGTGGCTTTTTCAAGTCCGGCCGTCAAATCCCAGGCTCAACCCCGACAGGTGCGGTGGAAACCGCCAAAATTTGGAGTAACGGTAGGGCAGGGGAATTTTCGGTGGAGCGGTGAAATCGCAGAGAGATCCAAAAGAACACCAACGGCGAAAAGCACTCTGGCGGGCCGACATTGACACCGAGAGACGAAAGCTGGGGGAGCGAATGGGATTAGATACCCCAAGAGTCCTAGCCGTGAACGATGGATACTAGGCGCCGTGCGCGTCGACCGCGTCGCGGTCGGTCTTTAGCTAACGCTGTTAAGTATCCCGCCGGGGAATCGTCGCAAGAATGAAACTCAAAGGAATTGATTTGGCCCGCACAAGCGGTGGAGCATGTGGTTTAATTCGATGCAAAGCGAAGAACCTTACTAGGGGCTTGACATGTCACGAAATCCTCTTGAAAGAGAGGGGTGCCTTCGGAACGCGGATACAGGTGGTGCATGGCTGTCGCCACCAGCGTCCGCGAAGGTGTTAGGTTAAGTCCCGCCAACGGCGCATGTTGCCACCGCTGAGTTTGGAACCCTGAACAGATGCTGCGGTGATAAGCCGGAGGACGGTGAGGATGACGTCAAGTTATCATGCCCCTTATGCCCTCGGGCGACACACGCGTTCTACAATGGCGGGACAAAGGGTCGCGATCCCGCGGGGTGAGCTAACCCCAAAACTCGTCCTCGGTTGATTGCAGGGCTACAACTTCGCCCCGCATGAAGCCGAATCGCTAGTAATCGCCCGGTCACCATACGGGGTGGTGAATTCGTTCGGCCTTGTACACACCGCCCGTCACACTATGGGAGCTGGCCATGCCCGAAGTCGTTACCTTTAACCGCAGTGGATGCCAAAGGGAGGCTAGTGGCCGGAGTGAAGTCGTAACAAGGTAGCCATACCGGAAGGTGCGGCCGATCACCTCCTTTTCGGGGAGAGCTAATGCTTGTTGGGTATTTTGGTTTGACAACGCTTCACACCCAAAAGAAGCGAAGCACGCCCGAAGCTAAGCTTGGAGATGGAAGTCTTCTTTCGTTTCTCAATGGTGAAGTAAGACCAAGCCCACGAGCTTATTATCCCAGGTCGGAGCAAGTTGATAGGATCCCCTTTTTTTCCCATGTCCCTCCCATGGCGGCGACATGGGGACGTAAAAGGAAAGAGGAATGGGGTTTCTCGCTTTTGGCATAGCGGGTCTTGTAGTGGGAGGCCCGCCACGACGAACTATTAGCTCGATGGTAGAGCGGCGCCCCGATAATCAAGGGGTTGTGTTCGGGCTGTGAGGGCTCTCACCACATGGATAGTTCAATGTGCTCATCATCGGAATCGGGAGATGGGATCATCCAAGGCACATTAGCATGCATGGCTCTCCTCCCGTTCTAACCGGAGTTTGAAACCAAACTTCTCCTCGGGAGGATAAATGGGCGATTCAGGTGAGATCCAATGTAGATCCAACTTTCTATTCACTCGTGGGATCCGGGCGGTCTAGGGGGGACCACCCTCTCTTCTCGAGAATCCATACATCCCTTATCGGTGTATGTACGGCTATCTCTCGAGCACGTGTTTAGGTTCGGCCTCAATGGGAAAATCAAATGGAGCACCTAACAACGATCTTCACGGACCAAGAACTACGAGATCACCCTGCATGAAAGGGGTGGCGGAGGGATCGTACCATTCGAGCCTTTTTTCATGCTTTTCCCTGAGGATCCGAGAAAGCTGCAATCAATAGGATTTCCCTAATCCTCTCTTCCCCCCGGAGGAAGAACGTGAAATTCTTTTTCCTTTCCGCAAGGGGACCAAGAGATTGGATCTAGCCATAAGAAGAATGCTTGGTATAAATAACTTCGCTTCTTGGTCTTCGACCCCCGGCCACTATGAACGCCCCCATCGGTGCAAATGGGATGTGTCTATTTATCTATCTCTTGACCTCGAAATGTGAGCAGGTTTGAAAAAGGATCCTAGAGTGTCTAGGGTTGGGCTAGGAGGTCTCTTAACGCCTTCTTTTTCTTCTCATTGGGGTTATTTCACAAAGACTTGCCATGGCAAGAAAGAAGGGGGAACTAGCACACTTGAGAGGCGCAGCATAACGGAGAGTTGTATGTTTGCGTTTAAAGGATGAATCGCCCCTAAAAAGAATCTATTGATTCTCTCCCAATTGGTTGGATCGTAGGGTGCGCGATGATTTACTTCCACGGGCGAGGTCTCTAGTTCAAGTCCAGATGGCCCAAATGCGCCAGGAATAGAAGAAGCATCCGACTCCTTCAGCATGCTCCACTTGGCTCCTGGGGATATATCTCAGTTGGTAGAGCTCCGCCTTTGCAATTGGGTCGTTGCGACACGGGTTGGATGTCTAATTGTCTGGCGGTAATGATAGTATCTTGTACCTGAACCGGTGGCTCACTTTTTCCAAGTAATGGGAAAGAGGACCTAAACATGCGACGAAAAGACTCTCTACTTGAGACAAAGATGGGCTGTCAAGAACGTAGAGGAGGTAGGATGGGCAGTTGGTCAAATCTAGTATGGATCGCACATGGACGGTAGTTGAGTCGGCGGGCTCTCCCAGGTTCCCTCATCCGGGATCCCCGGGAAGAGGATCAAGTTGGCCCTTGCGACAGCGGCTTGATGCACTATCTCCCTTCAACCCTTTGAGCAAAATGCGGCAAAAGGAAGGAAAATCCATGGGCCGACCCCATCGCCTCCACCCCGTAGGAACTACGAGATCACCCCTGCGGCGCCCGCATCCAGGGGTCACGGACCGACCATAGAACCCTCGCTCAATAAGTGGAACGCGTTAGCTGTCCACCCTCTTAGGTTGGGCAATAAAGGGTCGGAAAAGGGTAATCACTCATTCTTAAAACCAAAGATTCTTAAGACCAAAGAGTCGGGCGGAAAAGGGGTAAAGCTCTCCGTTCCTCGGTTCTCCCTCATCTTTGGATTCTTCCGAACCGCAAGAATCCTTAGAATGGGATTCCAACTCGGACCCTTTGAGATTTTGAGAAGAGTTGCTCTTTAGAGAGCACAAGACGATGAAAGTTGTAAGCTATGTTCGGGAGTTATTGTCTATCATTGGCCTCTATGGTAGAATCATCGGTCGGGGAGGCCCGAGGCGCAAGGGTTTACCCCATGGCGGATGTCGCTAGATTCGAGTCCGCTTATCTCCACCGTGAACTTAACCGATACAAAGGTATATGATAGCACCCAATTTTTCCGATTCGCAATTCGATCTATGATTTATCATTCATGGACGCCGATAAGATCCTTCCATTTAGCAGCACCTTAGGATGGCATAGCCTTAAAGTTAACGGCAAGGTTCAAACGAGGAAAGGCTTACGGTGGATACCTAGGCACCCGTGAGACGAGGAAGGGCGTATAGCGTTTAAAATGCTTCGGGAGTTGAAAATAAGCATAGATCCGGAGATTCCCGAATAGGTCAACCTTCGAACTAGCTGCCGAATCCATGGGCGCAAGAGACAACCTGGCTAACCGAAACATCTTAGTAACCGTGAGGAAAAGAAAGCAAAAGCGATTCCCCGTAGTAGCGGCGAAAATGGGAGCAGCCTAAACCGTGAAAATGGGGTTGTGGGAGAGCAATACAAGCGTCGTCTTTGCTGCTAAGCGCGGTAGAGTCTTTGCACCCTAGATGGCGAGAGTCCAAGAGTCCAAAGCATCACTAGCTTATGCTCGACCCGTAGCATGGGGCACGTGGAATCCCGCGGTGAATCAGCAAGGACCACCTTGCAAGGCTAAATACTCTGGGTGACCGATAGCGAAGTAGTAACGCGGAGGGAAGGGGTGAAAAGAACCCCATCGGGGGTGAAATAGAACATGAAACCGTAAGCTCCCAAGCGATTAAGGAGGAGACCGTGGCTCGATCGCGGCGTCTGTTGAAGAGATGAGCGTGACTCATAGGCAAGTGGCTTGGTTAAGGGAACCCACCGGAGCCGTGAGCGAAAGTGAGTCTTCATAGGGCAATTGTCACCGCGCTTATGGACCCGAACTTGGGTGATCTATCCATGACCGGGATGAAGCTTAGGTGAAACTAAGTGGAGGTCCGAACCGACCGATGTTGAAGAATCAGCCGGATGAGTTGTGGTTAGGGGTGAAATGCCACTCGAACCCAGAGCTAGCTGGTTTTTCCAAATGCTTGAGGCGATGGATTGATCGACATCTAGGGGTAAATCAAGCTTCGGTCTTGGCCGTGGAGAGGCGGTACCAAATCGAGGCAAACTCGAATACTAGATATGGCCCCAAAATAATAGGGGTCAAGGTCGGCCGCTGAGACGATGGGGGATAAGCTTCATCGTCGGGGGAAATGTACCGGATCAACAGCTAAGGCCCCTAAATGACCGCCGAACCGATAAAGGAGGTAGGGTGCGAGACAGCCAGAGGTTTGCCTAGAAGCATCCACCCTTGAAAGAGTGCGTAATAGCTCATCGATCGAGCTCTTACCGAAGATGAACGGGCTAAGCGGTGCGGCCGGGGTGGGATGTAAAAATGCATCGGTAGGGAGCGCCCGCCCGAGAGGAAGCACTCGGCGCGAAAGCGTGTGGACAAAGCGGAAGCGAGAATGTCGGGCTTGATTAACGCAAACATTGGTGAGAATCCAATGCCCCCGAAAACCTAAGGGTTCCTCCGCAAGGTTCGGCCCACGGAGGGTGAGTCGTGGCCTAAGATCGTGGCCGAAAGGCGTAGTCGATGGACAACAAGTGAATATTCCCTGTACTACCCCTTTGTTGGTCCCGAGGGACGAGGAGGCTAGGTTAGCCCGAAAGATGGTTATCGGTTCAAGGACGCAAGGTGACCTTGCTTTTCGGGGTAAGAAGGGGTAGAGAAAATGCCTCGAGCCAATGTCCGTGGTACCAGCGCCACGGCTACCGGCAACCCATGACATACTCCCCGGAAAAGCTCGAACGACCTTCAACAAAAGGGTACCTGCACTCCAAACCGACACAGGTGGGTAGGTAGAGAATACCTAGGGGCGGCAGACAACTCTCTCTAAGGAACTCGCAAAATAGCCCCAAATCTCGAGAAGGGGTGCCTCCTCACAAAGGGGGTCGCAGCGACTAAGCCCGGGCGACATCGTTTACCAAAACACAGTCTCCTCGCAAAGTCGTAAGACCATGTATGGGGCTGACGCCCCAGGCCGGGAAGGTCAAGGAAGTTGGTGACCTGATGACGGGAGTCGGCGACCGAAGCCCCGTGAACGGGCGCCCGTAACTATAACGGTCCTAAGGTAGCGAAATTCCTTGTCGGGTAAGTTCCGACCGCAAAAGGCGAACGATCGGGCACCGCCTCGAGAGAGGCTCGGTGAAATAGACATGTCCGTGAAGATGCGGACTACCCCGCACTGGACGGAAAGACCCTATGAAGCTTTACCGTTCCTTGGGATTGGCTTTGGGCCTTTCCTCAAGGCAGGTGGAGGGCTTAAGAAGGCTCCCCTTCCGGGGCCCGAGCCATCGCTGAGATACCACTGAAGAGCTAGAATTCTAACCTTGTGTCGACCCACGGGCCAAGGGACAGTCTCGTGTAGACAATTTCTATGGGGCGGAGGCCTCCCAAAAGGTAACGAGGCGCAAAGGTTTCCTCGGGCCGGACGGAGATTGGCCCTCGAAAGTGCAAAGGCGTAAGGGAGCTTGACTGCGAAGACCCACCGGCGAAAGGTGGACGAAAGTCGGCCTTAGTGATCCGACAGCTGCCGAAAGTGGAAGCGGCCGCCGCCGCCAACGGATAAAAGTTACTCTAGGGATAACAGCTGATCTTCCCCAAGAGTTCACATCGACGGAAGGTTTGGCACCTCGATGTCGGCTCTTCGCCACCCTGGGCTGTCAGAAGTATGTTCCAAGGGTTGGGTTGTTCGCCCATTAAAGCGGATGCGGAGTTGGGTTCAACGTCGTGAGACAGTTCGGTCCATATCCGGTGTGAAGCGTTAGAGCATTGAGAGGACCTTTCCCTAGTACGAGGACCGGAAGGACGACCTTCCTCGTGTACCAGTTATCGTGCCCATGGTAAACGCTGGTAGCCAAGTCTGGAGCGGATAATCGCTGAAAGCATCTAAGTAGTAAGCCCACCCCAAGATGAGTGCTCTCCTATTCCGACTTCCCCCGTGAGCCTCCCGCAGCACACCGAGACAACGACGGGTTCTCCTACGCTCGCGGGATGGAGCGGCACGTAAGTTTTGAGAATCCAAGAGAAGGTCACGGCGAGACGAGCCGCTTATCATTACAATAGGTGTCAAGTGGAAGTGCAGTGATGTATGCAAAATGAGGCATCCTAACATACCAATAGACTTGAACCTTTGTTCCTACATGACCCGACATCAATTCGATCAGGCATTCGCCATCTATTTTCATTGTTCAACTCTTTGACAACATGAAAAAACCAAAAGCTCTCCCCTCTCTATCTATCCAAGGGATGGAAGGGCGAGGCCTTTGGTGTCCCCTCCAAGAATGGGGCCCTCACAATCACTAGCCAATATGCTTTTATCTCATGCCTTTCTTCGCTCATGGTTCGATATTCTCAGGTCCTAGGCGTAGAGGAACCACACCAAGCCATCCCTAACTTGGTGGTTAAACTCTACCGCGGTGACGAGCATCTTGTAGGGAGGTCCTGGCGGAAAAATAGCTCGACGCCAGATGATAAAAGCTTAACACCTCGCTTTATTACTTATTCAATATGAAAAAAGGGCAGCCTTATTCAAAACCCCGATTATGACATCCCTTCTCTCCCACTTTACACCCTCGAAGGCACCGTTCTTATTTCTTATAGAGAAGAGAGAAATGCTTTCACATCTTCTTAACCCTAAATGGCCGAGGGAGAGGAAAGGTTCCTTTTGAGGGTACTCCCGAACAGATCCAGTGGAGACGGGGTGGGGCCTGTAGCTCGAGGATTAGAGCACGCGGGCTACGAACCACGGTGTCGGGTTCAATCCCTCCTCGCCCAAACCGCCCGCCCCCAAAAGGTAAGGACCTTTACCTCTGGGGGTAGGAAAATCATGATCGAATAGCTTAACCAAAAGCTATGGAACTTGGGTGTGGGTCTTTTGTCGAAATGGAATGCTTTTGCTTTTTTATTTATCGCTAAGTATATTACCATTAAATATGGTATTCCGTGATAAAGAATCGGCATATTTTGTGTTTTTACTCCCTGCAACTCTTCCTCATTAGGCTTGGGCTGAATAGCGAAGCAAGTACAAGTATTAGTAGCATAGCAAAAATCGTTACTCGTCATTAATATGTTTACTCGCTGTAATTGTGGCCTCGAGAATCGATGATCAGATCTTTGATGCACCGCTAGTACTAGTACATCTGAGAATTCTTAATTGGCTAGTTGTAAATAGCCCTCGGGCTATGGAACAAAGGCTCTATAAGATCCCATACCTAAAGCTAACATAATATAACCTAATTATGACATTGTAGAATAGGCTAAACTTTTTTTAATGTCTCTTTGAGCAAGAGCCAAAATAGCTCCTAATAGTATTGTTATTATACCTACAAAAAGAAATTATATTCATTATGTAAGGTATGCTGTGAAAAGAGGAATAAGTCGAAGCTACAAGAAAATTCCCACAGCCTACCATAGTAGCTGCATGTATAAGAGCCTAAATAGGCGAGGACCTTCCATGACATCAGGTAACCATAATGAAGAGGGAATTCAGCGGATTTAGCAACTGCACCAACAAATAATAGGGAAGCACACAAAGTAAGAAATAAAGAGCTGACCCCATTATTATCAATCAAATTATTGGCTATTTTGAACAAATCCCGAAATTCAAAACTACCCATTAGCCAATAAAGACCTAAGATTCCTAAAAATAAACCAAAATCCCCTACACGATTAGTTATAAAGGCTTTTTGACAAGCACTTGCTGCAATTGGTCGTGGTGAACCAAAACCTATTAATAGATACCTAACACATTCCAACCAATTCCCAAAAAATATAAATTTGTATCAAATTTGAACTAGTAACTAATCCCAACATGGAAGCATTAGAAAAACTCATATAAACAAAAAATCTCAAATAACCTTGATGATGAGACATATAATTGTCACTATAAATAAGAACCATAATTCCAACAGTTGTAATTAATATTAACATAATGGAAGTAAGTGGATCTACCAAGTTGCCGAAATCTAAGGAAAAATCGTTATTGATGGTCCAAGACCATACATATTGGTAGATAGGACTGCCACTTATTTGCTGAATAGACAGATCGGATGAAAAAGCATAATGATACTTAGTAATAAAACGCTAGGAAAAGCCCATATCGATTTAATATTTTTTGTTCCCCTGGGCTGAACAAAGAGAAGCCCCACCCCTATTGCTATAGGGAACTGGAAGGGGACGAAGGGTATGATCCATGCATATTGATATGTATGTTCCATAATCATAATAAAATAAAACTTTTTTTGCTTAATTGTTTCCAATCACCAGCTCTCTTATATATTTCAAAGGAGCAAAAAGAACTATAATCAAGACTATGAAAGGACTTAATTTTTCAATTTCTAAAAAAAAAAAAAAGTTACAATTGGTCAAACGAGAAGATTAAGTCAATGTTGAAAAGTTACTACTTTACTTAAGTTAATTATAAACTAAGATATTTATGAAGATACATAATATTATATTTTCAACATTACAAAAATTTAGATCCATAGAACAAGAAAAAAGTATACCAAAGCATTGGTTGTGAGCTGCTCGTTGTGGATGATAAATTCTCTAATATCAATATCCGTCGATTTGTTTCCCGTCCAGTTTCACAATAAAACTGGAAATATTAACCCCCCTTATATATATATATATATATTTTTCTTAGCAACGACAAGCAATTAGATTTATATAGCCTTGATCCCGTGGATATATATCCGAATGAAGATATCGATATAATTTAATATATACTTGTCGGTATATAAGAAAAAATGATATAGATATATATATATTGAATTGAACAATAAATGTCTTCCACATTTAACTATAACAATGAGTAACTCTTCATTTTTAATGGCAGTTCCAAAGAAACGTACTTCTATGTCCAAAAAGCGTATTTAAAAAAAAATTTGGAAAAATAAAGCGACATTGGCGATAAAAGCTTTTTCTTTAGCAAAAAATCTTTTTACCGGAATTCAAAAAAGTTTTTTTGCGACAAACAAGCAATAAAGTCTTGGAATAATATGAATTGATATGAACCAATCAATTAAATAATATAATTTATAAGATTAATCAGTACCATTAATGAATATTTGGAACTTATAACTTATAAAAATGAGATGTAATTGTCCATTGCCGTTTGTGGGATAAGAATTTGTCTGTCTACTAGAAAGGGACTAAAAACGGGACACAAAACAAAGTTTAATCCTTCTTTATTTGTGTGTTTTATTTGTGAGATGGGGATTATTATTTTCCCCCATCGATTCGCTTTTCATAATGTTTTTTTTTTTTTTTTTTTCAATTTCAATTCATAAAATCAGATAAATGATAAAATGAATAAATAATAAAAAAATAAGAATGGGGTATAAAATTTTTTAAGTTCTAGGCATGTGTTTAGAACGGAATTGTCTAGTTACAACTCGTCAATTCAATTCGGAAGAGCTTAACCCTTACGAAAGGACATTGCATTGTTAAAACAAACACCGCCCCCACTACAATTAAGGTAAGGATTATCGAACGTTCAAATAGGAATTTGAGTTATATTTATTAATGTTCCTCAAGATATTGCATTGAATCTCCTCCCCTCAATATCGGCGATTGAAGGTGGATGGGCTATTATGATTTCCGAAAGCAAGCCGCTATGGTGAAATCTGTAGACATTTTGCTCTTAGGAAGCAGTGCTAGAGCATCTCGGTTTGAGTCCGAAAGTGGCTGCATCTAAAAAAAAACAAGTAAAAGAAATACTAGAATAACTCTTATAATGTATAGAATAAAATTTGGGTTTATATTCCATTGTTGGAGGACATCCTTTTTTAGGATTTTTATGATACTTTTTACTTTAGAACATATATTAACTCACATTTCTTTGTCAATTGTTTCAATTCTAATTACCATTTATTTGATGAACTTATTAGTCTACGAAATCATAGGGCTGTATGATTAGGCCGGGAAAAAGGAATGGTGGCTACTTTTTATGTATAACAGGATTATTAGTTATTCGTTGGATTTATTCGGGACATTTACCCTTAAGTAATTTATATGAATCATTAATGTTCCTTTCATGGAATTTCTCCATTATTCATATGGTTCCCTATTTTAGAAACCACAAAAATAATTTAAATGCTATAACTGCGCCAAGTGCTATTTTTACCCAAGGATTTGCTACTTCGGTATTTTAAGTAAAATGCATCAATCCACAATATTAGTACCTGCTCTACAATCACAAAGTGGTTAATGATGCACGTAAGTATGATGGTATTAAGCTATGCAGCTCTCTCGGTGGATCGTTATTATCGGTGGCTCTTTTAGTTATTACATTTTGAAAAAATATAGAAATCTTTGGTAAATATAAAACAATCATTTAACTATGGGGCTTTTTACTTTGGCTTAACTGCAATATGTGAATGAAATAAACAATGTTTTTCTGAAACAATTGTTTTATCTCGTTTAGAAACTATCACAGTACCAATTAATTCAACAATTGGATTGTTGGAGTTCTCGTGTCATTAGTCTCGGGTTTATATTTTTTAACCATAGGTATTCTTTTCGAGCAGTATGGGCTAATGAGGCATGGGGATCCTATTGGAATTGGGACCCAAAGGAAACTTGGGCATTTATTACTTGGACCATATTAGTAATTTATTTACATACTAGAACAACTGAAAATTTGCAAGGCTCCAATTTTGCAATTGTGTCCTCTATGGGATTTTTATAATTTGGATATGCTATTTTGGAGTAAATCTATTAGGAATAGGGCTACATAGTTATGGTTCATTCGCATTAACATCTAATTGAATAAAAGACCTTACGAATACATTAAATATTACATTTTTACATAGTAATAGCATATCTAACAAAGTTTGTATGAGTTTTTTAGAACCATTTGAATCAAGTAGTGGTTCAAATGGTTCTAAAAAACTACAAAAGTATCGAATTACAATTCATTAATCATTTTTTTTTTCAATTTTAAGAAGTAAAGAAGGAAAAAGAATACTTATTAAGTTTAGGTTTCATTGTACAACGAGCTAAAAAAAATTATATATTTTTATCTTTTTATATGTCTTAGTGATGAAAACTATCTATAAAAGTAATTAGATATAATAGCCTCTACCTTGTCAATTGATAGTGATAGAACGAAATCCGGATAAATGCCAAGACCTATTACGGGTATAAAGATACAGATTGAAACAAACAGTTCTCGTGGTCCAGAATCCAAAAAATTTAAATTTGGATCATAAAATTGCTTGTATCCATAGAACATCTGACGTAACATAGATAATGAATAAATAGGAGTTAATATCATTCCAATTGCCGTTACAAAAAGTAATTAGTATTTTTGGCATTAAAAGAAATTTTTGGCTCGTAATGAGTCCAAAAACTACCAATTCTACAACAAAGCCACTCATTCCGGCAATGAAAGAGAAGCCATCGAAGAAGTCAACTGAACATTGTAAATATTTTTGGAATTGGGATAGCTATTCCTCCCATTTCTTGAGATAAACAAGACATATTCTATCGTAACTTCGTTCTCGCCAAGAAAAAAGTGCAAAGACCAATAAATCCATGAGAGATCATTTGTAAAATGGCTCCGTTGAGTCCTCAGATCAGTTATGGAACCAATTCCTATAATTATGAAACCCATATGAGATAACGGAGGAATAGGTAATTATCTTTTTTAAATTGCATACCGACCGAGAGATGTTGAAAGCTGATAGATTATTTGAATTGTGCCTACTATCATCAACCAGGAGAAAATATAGAATGAGCATGGGGTAATAATTCCATATTGATCCAAACCAATCCATATGCTCCCATTTTTAATAAGATTCCGCTAAAAGCATACATGTACTGTAATGTGCTTCTCCATGGGTATCCGGTAACCATGTATGCAGGGTATAATCGGTAATTTTACAGCATAAGCAATAAGAAATCCAAAATATAATATTATTTCTAATGCCGCAGGATACGATTGATTGGCTGATGTTTCAAAATTTAATGTTGGCTCGTTGGAACCATATAAACCCATACCTAGAGCTCCCATTAAGAGAAAAATAGAACCCCTCTTGTGTACAAAATAAATTTTGTAGCAGAGTACAAACGTTTCTTCCCTCCCCACATGGATAGAAGTAGGTAGACAGGAATTAATTCTAACTCCCACATGATAAAAAAAAGTAAAATATCCCGAGAAGAAAATGATCCTATTTGACCGCTGTACATTGCTAACATGAGGAAATAGAACAATTTTGAACGCTAAAGTGGCTAAAGTAGTGATGAATCCCGTGAGTAAAATGGGTCCTATGGAAAGCCCATCGATTCCTAGTCTCCAAAGTGAAAATAAAAATAATTTATCCATTTATAATCCTCGTTCTAATTGAATTAATGGATCGCCCAATTGGAAATGATAATAGAATCGTGAGGTCATTACAAGTAGTTCTAATATACATATACAAATAGTATACCACCTAATAACCTTATTTCCTCTATGAGGTAAAAAAAGAAAAAAACCATAAAATATCAGCAAAACAACAATTATTGTTAACCAAGGAAAATTATTCGTGGTAAAGGCAAGATACACTTTGACCAGGAAAAACCCGCTCGAGAAAAAATATATAATTTTTGAGCGTGGGTTTTTGTCGGTAAAGATAAAAAATGGATTCAAGTGGAATTTTCTGGAACGTATCAATAAGCTAGACCCATGCTACGAGTTGTCTCATGCCATAAATAAACCCGGACACTCAAGAAATCCGTTGGACAAGCTGATTCACACCTTTTACAACCCTACAGGTCTTCTGTTCTTGGAGCAGAAGCAATTTGTTTAGCTTTTACACCCATCCCAAGGTATCATTTCTAATACATCAGGTGAGGCTCATACACATTGAGTACACCCTATACATGTATCATAAATCTTTCATCGATTGTGACATTGGATCTCTAAATTTTTAAATTCATAAATTTTCGATCTAGTAAAGTAGTAAATTAATTATATATTGTAGACACGGAGGAATCAATGATTTAGATTTTTACGAGAATCAACCTACTTTTGGATCCTCATGAAAGAGGGCCAAGATACTTTGATTTATTACGTTTTTAGCAAAACGGCGTCATATGCTTATGTCGCACATACAAATTTGTATTTGTGGATTTTATTTAGATGATTTACTATTAGTACTATTTATTCAACAAATTAGATTGATTGATGTGGGTTGATTTTTCTATTACGATGAATTGATGAAACAATAGCTAATCCAATAGTCGCCTAATGGATGCAATTGCTATAACAAAAATCGAAAACGTCTCCTTTTAATTGGCGACTATCAAAAAAATCAGAAAATGTTATGAAATTCATATTAACTGCATTCAAGATAAGCTCAAGACACATAATCGCCGAACCATATTTTGACTTGTAATCAATCCATAGATACCGATTGATAATAAATAGGCACTCAAAACAAGTACATGTTCGAGCATCATTGACCAACTCCTCACCAATCTCGATTCATTTCAATATGAACAACAATTCAACCTGATTCGATTGACCAAAAAAATATAATTATAATATTATATTAAGATTAAGAATATAAAAAGTACTGAAATAAAGGAAGGTATTGGTAATACATAATAGGCTGAACTAAGAACATTTTTCTTTTATACATGAACAATAAATTAAATAGAATTTATGGTATAAGACATAGCAAGACAAGTACTTATTATTTTCTTATTATTTCTAAGTATTTAGTAATCGACGAGCCATAGCAATTGCACCTATCAAGGCAACTAAAAGAATTATCGAAATAAGTTCAAATGGAAGAAAAAATCTGTTGATAAATGAATCCCAATTTGTTGACCATTATTTATCAAGTCCCGTTCTATAATTTGGTTTGATCTTGTAGTCCAAATAATCCCGCACCATGATGTATCCGGGATAGTAGTAATTAGTGAAAAAAAAATACTTCCACAAACCAAGTGAAGTGGCTCCATCTCCAACAAGCCCAAAGATGGAAATTTTTGTAATATTCGAACCATTCATGAACATCACAAAGCAAATACAATTAATACATTTATTGCTCCCACATAAATAAGGAGTGTCGCGGCAGCTACAAAATGGGAGTTCGATGGAATATGGAATAAGGATGTACAAACAAGAACCAATCCCAATGAAAAGGCAGAAAAAATTGGATTGGCAAGTAATACCACTACTAGTATAGACCTCCGCTATAAGACCCAATCCCAAAAAATACTAAAAGAAAGTCGCGGTATTGGTCCGTAAATCCATTCTATGTAAAAAAGCGATAAATTAAGTCGAAATGCTTCATAACCCTATTGATTGACTAAACCGGGAAAAAAGAAGTTACCTTTTTTTTGATACGTTCCTAGTTGAATTAAATCTAATCAGAGTGGTCTTTTCACATCACATAGTGCCTACGATGCTCTAACTCCGAGGAGAGAAAAGAAAGGATGGCATAAACTGGTGTGGGGACAATGGGTACTGCCAAGACATTCATTCACTACCTGGCAACTGTTCTCAAATAGCATTCCTACTCAAGACAGGTTAGTACAAAGAAAAATCATTTCTTCTTCAGTCTGTTGTCTCTGTAGTAACAACAGAGAGTTCTCTGAACACCTGTTCTTTGAGTGCTCTTACTCGAGGGAGATTATTACCAGAGTCAAGCAATTGCTGGGTATAGTTACGGATAATAGAACAGCTAACAAAGAATGGTCCTCAATCCAAAGACTCTGTAAGAATGCGGAGGTGGGGGAAATCTACAAAGTATTCTTTTGTGCAGCTGTTGATAGTATATGGAAGGAAAGAAACTCTCGAAGATTCAGGCAAAGTTTTAAATCAGCTGGGATGCTATTCGACAAGATGGTATGTGAGTTACGAAACTACTTGCAAGTTCTGAAACCGGAAATTAAAGAGTCCATCATAGCTAGGAACCTGTTCCACCGGTTGAATATAGATATTCAATTGAAGGCTTCAAGGTACACGGACTATTGCTGGACTCCCCCAACTGGAAATCGTGTAAAGGCAAATGTTGATGGGGCGTTGAGTTTTAATGGGCCAGGGTATGGCGATATGATAAGGAATCAAGATGGCAGCGTGCTAGCTTGTTTTAGTGGAGGTGAAGGAATGCATTCAGTGCTCTTTCAAGAACTAAAAGCTATCGATGTTTGTCTATAGAGATGCCTGTCAGAGGGATATAAGGAAGTAGAGTTGGAAACGGATTCCTTGAGGGCGATGAAGGCTATCAATAAAACGGAGAAGCCACCTTGGTATTGTTGGGATATTCCGGAAGCCATTGATCGAGAAAAGGACAATTTTCAATTTGTCTCCTGCCGCATGTGTGTAGAGAAGTAAACAGAGGCAGATTATCTAGCATCTCTAAAATAGGGTAGTTGTAATCTTTCCATTCAATTTGTCCCTCCATTAGATTATGTATTGCAGAGAATTGTAAATGAAGATGCGAGTGGACAAAGGTATGTAAGAAAAGGTTAATCAATACAGGTGGAGGTGCCTAACCTAACTTTTAAAAAAAAAAAAAAAAAAAAAAAAAAAAAAAATCTAATGGGGTTTCGGTTGATCTAGATATACTTAATTAATTGAATACCATTTCTCTATCCGAAAGGTTCATTTTATATTTTCTGTTTTTTAATATATTTATTCAAAATATAATTATATTATTTTATATAAATATAATATTTCAAAACCACCAAAGATATATATGAAGAGGTTTTAAATCTAAAGCAAACAAACCATTATTCTCATCACTCCATAGATAGGATTTTTAGTTATTGACCAAGCAAAATGAAAGAAGCTTCACTACTTTAGATCAAAACTTAATCTTAGTAATTGGTAATTTGTTTTGAATCAAGTGGGTTACCCGTGGCTTTTTTATTTGAGTCTAATTCATAATTGTTCGAATTGTGTAATCTCCACCATCGATATTGGTAACCCACCCAAAGCAATTTGATTATAATTCAACTCGTGGCGATCATAAGTAGAAAGTTCATACTCTTCAGTCATTGATAAACAATTTGTTGGACAATACTCAACTAGCTAGTTACCATAAAATATCTGATTCCAAAATCAATAATTGTAATTAAGCAATCGTTTTTTTTTCGAATATGGGTTTCCAATTTCCAATCAACAACGGGTAGATCTAGGGCATACCCGAACACATACTTCACAAGCAATGCATTTATCAAATTCAAAGTGGATTCGGGCCACAGAACGTTCGATGTGATCAATTTTTCATAAGGATATTGAATAGTTTCAGGTAAACGATTCGCATGGGATAAGGTAATCATAAAACTTTGACAAATATACCTTGCAGCCCGCACCGTTTGTTGGCCATAATTCATGAACCCAGTTACCATGGGGAACATATCTTGAATATCTATAAATAATTTGATGTTTCTTTCTCTTGTTTGAGAGAAGTTATGAATCTAGAATATCCCGTGCCTTTACAATGAAAAGAGTTGGGAAGAAGTTGTCAATAATAGATTACCTAAAGAAATAGGTAAAAGACATTTCCATCCAAAATTTAATAGTTGATCCATTCTCATCCTAGGTAAAGTCCATCTTGTTGTGATAGGAATGAACATGAACAAATAAGCTTTAGCTAATGTAATAAGGATACCAATTGTCGTTTCAAAAGACTCCGCCCACTTCATTTATTCCAAAAAGCCGGGGAATTAATATATGGAATAGATAGATTCCAACCACCCAAATAAAGAACTGTTACAAATAATGAAGAAACTAGTAGATTTAGATAGCAAGCAACGTAAAATAAACCAAATTTTTATACGGAATATTCGGTTTGATAACCTACTACTAATTCTTCCTTGGCTACGGTAAATCAAAAGGCAATCTTTTCGTGATTCCGCTAAGGAAGAAATTAAAAAACGTAAAACCCTATAGGTTGACGCCACGATTCCACCCCAAAACCATATTTTGATTTGCGCCTCAACTATATCAATTGTACTTGAACTGTTAGATAATTATAGTCGGTGATAACATCACTATTCCCATCGCTATTGCAAAACCGTACATGAGATTTTCACCTCATACGGCTCCTCCATGGCCACAAATAAATCTAACGACGGTTCAATATTATCTCGATATACTTGTAGGGTAGATAGAGTAAACATCGGAGAGTCACAAATTAGACCAATGCAATTCCATCCGCCATAATAACCAAAAATGCTTACGAATTGATCTCATTCCTTATAATAATAATATAAATTAAAGGATTACCAGTGTCCTGATAGTAATTTGTTTAATAAGTGGGTGGGGTAAGAGCATACCGGATCGGGATCATGGGGAAGTCTTGCTTGGTCATTTCTACCAACTTAAGGCCCCATCGATTCCTTTTATTTTTATGCAGAAATACATCTTTATATAATCTACATTATCTCCATTACTAATCCTTTGTGTACCTTGGTATTCCTAACCGTCCACTCATTTTGTTCGATCCCGGTATGGTAATCCATACAATAGTAAAACCCCATACAGTTGATCTTTTGTACCGCTTCAAACTATGATGACCAATCGACCAATCTTGGGGTAAAGCGTTTTACCTTGTTTATGTTTACATTCTCGCTTAACTCTTGTACCTAGGGAATGAGACTCATTCTTTTTACTGCCAATTTCTAATTTTGTTTTGTTTCACTCATATAACTATCCGGGTTTAGTTCATCGCCCCAAATGATGAAAAAAAATAGGTAAAAGAAGTTCAGGTCCTAACTAATCGCGACGTAGAGATATTGATAACACACATGGAGTTAATGGTATTTCATAACTAATCGATTGAGTGGCGGCTCGTGAGACCACCCAAAAAGGAATATTTATTATTCGATCCATATCGACATAAGAAGTCCAATAGGAGCAATACTGGAAATGGCAATCCATAAAAACCCTATCTCGAGATCGGCTAAAACAAGGTGATAACCAAAAGGAATTACTGAATAACTTAGTGTGTGATGATTTTTCCTAATCAAGAAACACAAATATTTTGTTGATGATCAAAGAACAACTAGAAGTATTGAATCAATAAGAAGAAGAGATTTAGAAAATGATGAGTTGAATCACGTTCTTTAATGGCTGCCTACGTATCCTGTGTATATTGGTGTCAGGAATTGCGGTAGTATTCTGAATTGGAGTACCCTTATATTCATCTAGTAACCCTCGGTCTACGAGATCCTGAATTCCATGTTTAAGAGACCTACAATTCTTAGTTCCATGACCGACCTGTTTATGGAACTTACAGTATACGTTAGTATTCCTAGCTCCAATAGCACCGGGCTTCATCTTTGGAGGGTTCTTTAACATGTTCTTGTTCTTGATGGCATCGAAGATGTCCTCGTAAGGATGAGTTAAAGTGGTAAAGTCCCTATCCAGCGGGGGTAGTTGCTCACTTCCTGACGTGTCACTAATATTTTGCCTCTTGGACTTATCTTGATAGGAATTCCTGTCGACTAACTTGTGCTCCGACTGTGGTTCCTCGGACTTCCTATCATCATAATGACTATCAGAACTCCTACCAACAGGGCGGAGGTGACACTGGTTATCACTTTTTATGAGAAGAGTCCCGTCGGTAGGTCTTCTTCCGGTTCAAGATACTTATCAATCCGAGCCTACAACTCGTCATGTTAAGTAGGCTTTTTTCTTCAAAGGCGTGTATAGACCGAAGCGGGATCTAATCCTTTTCTAAAGGCCACAATGGCGAGGGTCTCATCAACGTTGTCAACATGCAATTGAACCTCGTTAAATCTTTTGGTGAAATCCCTGATACGCTCGTCCTTTCGGATTTTCATATCAAACAGTGCATCAGCGGTTTTAATGTAGGGTCGGTTGCAACTGAATTTCACAATGAAATTGATGGATAGCACCTTAAACTCGTGAATGCTGCCCCTGGGTAGCTTCGTGTACCAGATGAGTGCCGAGTCTGTCAAACTTGAAGCAAAATACCGGCACAAATAATGATCTTTCGTAGAAAGACCCACCATTGCTTGACGATAACCGAGCACATGAGAGACTGGATCTCCTTTGCCATTAAATTTAGAGAACTTCGGTGGTTTATAATCATGGGGGATGTATCCACTCATAACATGTCGTGAAAAAGGAGTTCCAATGTCACCCTCGATTGCTGACCGAACAACTGACTCATCCATCTTGGTTGGTTTCGAACCTCGTAGTTCCTCTAGTATTTGCGCCTTGAGTTGTGCAAGAGTAGTCGGTTCATGAATTGGAGTTCTCTTGTTGTTGTACCTCAGACCTAGACTCTCATAGTTCTCATCTTGATGATAACGTGGTTCTGGTTCTCGAGATCGAGTGGAGGAGTTTGCAAAACTGGATCGGGAGGCGAGGGATTCCGAGGCAATGAAGGTTCCTTGAAACTGAAAGTCTTCTTCGTGCGAGGTTGACCTTAATAGTTGTGGATTCGGGCAAACACATTCGACGTCCATCCCTCGTACCTTGAGAACTTGAATACCAAGAGTCCGTTTTGTGTGAGCTCGAGTGTTGGGTGGGATCAATTCGGATTATAATCCGACCGGTTGGTCGCTATGATACCCAGTAGTAAGGTATATAAAGTGTAGGGACGTAACCCTCACCGGTGGTCGAGACTTCGGTGGCGGAACTGCCCCTCAGCATTTCCATCGAGGGCAACACTCTTGGAGGTCAACGACCAAGGCGTCGATGTAGTAGTCTTGTAAGAAACGCAAACGAGCCTCCCGTCGACCACGTTCGCCATCACGGCATCCATGATGGCTTGGTTGGTTATGGCAGATTGGGGAGTATCGTTGTTAGGCTCATTTTCTTCGACCACTGTCCAAAGCGACGATCTCCCACGTTCAGATTGTCTTTGAGAAGTAACATGTGGGTTATTGGTCTCGTTATTCCCCTCGTTACTTTGATTAGTGATTGGCTCTTGTAGTAACCATGATTTTGAATCAAAGTGAAGAAAAAATATATTTTTTTTTAAAGAACAACAAACCCAAAAAAAATTGGTGGGTAGGAGAACCTAGAACTGAAAAAATTTCGACCAAGAAATCAAATCAATTCTGTATAGTTTTCCCACAGACGACGCCAATTGTGTGATGATTTTTCCTAATCAAGAAACACAAATATTTTGTTGATGATCAAAGAACAACTAGAAGTATTGAACCAATAAGAAGAAGAGATTTAGAAGATGATGAGTTGAATCACGTTCTTTAATGGCTGCCTACGTATCCTGTGTATAGGAATCAAACTCAAAGCGTAGTTCAACTATTCTATTTATAAGAATAGATGAGGTTTCCCAATTAGTGTTTAACTAGGAGACCGTCTCTTGTTAAGTCTCATCTTGACTCTTCTAGAAGCCCCATGTATCCCAAGTCAAATAGGTCTCCTTTATTGACTTAAACAACAGAAAAACATGTTTAGGTTCGGAGTAGTAGTTAGAGCTCCATGCCTAATAGTTGAGCTCCGGATTTGGAGTTCATAGTTAGGAGTTGGTTATACGAACCTACTACTCCAACTGGTTCCAAAGCCCACGAACCTGCTCCGAACCTAGTAGTTGAGTTCCGGATTTGGAGTTCATAATTAGGAGTTGGTTATACGAACCTACTACTCCAACTAGTTCCAAAGCCCATGAACCTCCTCTTCTTGTCTCACTTCCGAACCTAGGAAGTAAGAGGATTTGGACTCAAAGTGTGTTCTAGTACTTTCTACCCACACCAAGACCATATTCGAGCCTCCAGAAGATGTTGCCACGTGTTACATGTCTATTTGCTAAAATATGTAAACACACTTAGTAAAATAGATATGACCGGCGCTATAGACGGTCCAATACTGAATAAACTAATATCTCCTCTAGATGGGAGAAGGTCCTCCTTGAAAAGTAGTTTAGTACCAAATGCGCTAGAGCTTGAAGAATTCCCAAAGGACCTGCGTATTCAGGCCCAACACGTTGTTGTACCCCCGCAGATATTTGTCTTTCTAACCACACAATTACCAGGATCCCTATTATGATTCCCGATACGGGAGTAAAAATAGGAACAAGTAACCATATGAGCCCATAAACCTCTTTTAAGGATTCTGATCTGGAAAAAGAATTGATAGCTTGTACTTTTTTGTCGTATCAATTATCATTTCAACGATCAACTTCTCCCATAATAATATCTATACTACCTAGTATTGTCATAATATCAGCCAATTTCATTCTTTTAACTAGCTGAGGGAGAATTTGCAAATTGATAAAACCTGGTGGACGAATTTTCCATCTCAGGGAAAAACGCCTCTGATCTCCTATCAGAAAATCCCCGATTCTCCCTTTGGCGCCTCCACTCTCACATAAAGTTCTTGTTTAGACAATTCAAAAGTAGGCGAAGGCTTTTTACTAATAAATCGATAATAAAAATCATTCCATTCGGAATTCTTTGTTCTATCAAAGCGTCGTACCTCTAAATTTTCATAGGGTCCCCACGAATTCCTTCCAGAGCTTGTTGAATAATTTTTATGGATTCCGTCATTTCACTGATTCGGACTAAATAACGAGCTAATGAATCTCCTTCTTTTTGCCATTGTACTTCCCAATCAAACTCGTCATAACATTCATAATGATCAACTTTACGAAGATCCCATTGAATTCGGAAGCTCGTAGCATTGGTCCTGATAAACCCCAATTTATTGCTTCTTCTCCGCCAATAATTCCCACCCCCTCAACTCGTTCCAAAAAAATTGGATTGCGCGTAATAAGCTTTTGATATTCAGTAACCCCGTTAAAAAAATAATCACAGAAATCCAAACATTTATCTATCCAGCCATGAGGTAGATCAGCAGCTACTCCTCCGATACGGAAATAATTATGCATCATTCGCATACCTGTGGCAGCTTCGAATAGATCATATATCAATTCTCTTTCTCGGAAAATATAGAAGAAGGGAGTCTGCGCACCGATATCTGCCATAAAAGGGCCAAGCCATAACAAATGAGAAGCTATACGACTCAGTTCTAGCATAATTACTCGAATATAGCTCGCTCTTTTAGGTACTTGAATATTTCCCAACTGTTCTGGTCCATTTACCGTTATTGCCTCTGTAAACATAGTAGCTAAATAATCCCACCGTGTTACATAAGGAAGATATTGTATAATTGTTCTATTTTCTGCAATTTTTTCCATTCCTCTGTGTAAATAACCCAATATGGGCTCACAGTCAATAACATCTTCCCCATCTAGAGTAACGATGAGTCGAAGAACACCATGCATTGATGGGTGGTGAGGACCCATATTGACTATCATGAGGTCTTTTCTTGTAGTTGGTACAGTCATATATTTTTTTTCCCGATTAATTATTCTATGAATTGCTGAAAACGAAATGAAGTTCATCAAAATTAAAAATCTAATAACTAATCTAATATAGTATAATATAAATCTTCAAATTAACTTAACAGGTTTTTGGCTCCCGAATATCCAATTGACTAATTAATTCTTTATAACGTACTCTGTTTTTCTTTGACAAATAAGCCAATAGCCGTTGGCGTTTTCCCAGAATTTTCCGTAGACCTCGCTGAGATAAATAGTCTTTTCTGTGCAATTCCAAATGGGAAGTAAGTCTACGTATCTTATTGGTAAAACTGAATACTTGAAATTCAACCGACCCCTTATTTTCTTCTTGCGAAATAACTGAAATGAATAAATTTTTTACCATAAAATTTTTTTTTTTTTTTACAGATTTTACAGATATGTATTTTACTGATCAGTAATAATAATACTAGTCATTTTAATTTGGTTTTTTATTTGGTATACACAATAATCTGGATTTATTCATATACGTCTTTTTTTATCAAATCTAATTATCAATTTTATTCGGATTATGAATACAATGGATATAAAAGGGTAGTACATTTCTCCACCCACAAAAAGAGAATACTTTGGACCTAAGATTAAGAAGATTATGATGATTCATTCCTAGATATAATTGCTAAGCCTAAGTTAAGATAAAGTCATCGAATCAGTATCATGTACCAGAATGTAATATAACACAAGGCGTGCGTATATTTGTTTGCCTTCATATACCATACCAGATATGCCACTTGATCCATAGGAAATTTATTATCAACTAATTCTTTAATCGTGGATACATATGTATCCTTGACATACTGAAACGGCTACCATTATTGCTATCAAACCAATAGCGATTCATACAAGCTAAATCTTCTAATCGATAATTGGGCCAAAAAAATAATTTTAATTTAAAAATTTATTTGTATCTACATCAAGATGCTTATCCTCATACAAAAATTTACCACAGTTCTTTGCATTATTCCCATTGCAAAAAACTTTGGTTCTTTCCCCAACATTGAAATTTCTCGAATTTAAACAAATTTGAATTCTAAGCTCTCTACGACGTCTGGGAGATAAAATATTTTCAGGAACAATAAAATCATTATGATTTTCGTCTCTATTCCCAAACAACTTTTCATGTTGTGCAATGGATTCACTAATACCATTATTATTAATATTTTTTTTTGCTTGATATCTTCGATTAGTTTGGTGCTTACTCTTATGCACCCGCGAAATAGCTATGGTTTGGTACATGAGAAATTGTCCATCCCATTTTATGGATAGCCGAACCGTTTAATAATAAATATTCCCTTTTTTTTATCAATTTTGTAAGAGTTGTAATCTTCGGAATCAGCATTACATCGATACTCATTTCGTCTCTTTGAATAGAGGATATAGCAACTTCCTTTGGATTTATCAATCTAAGCAGTAGACAATATACCTTGATATTTTGGATTATTTTTTGGTTAAAAAAATGTTCCCATCTCAGTTGAAAAATAAAATATCCTTTCAGGAATAAATCTAGCTCCGCTGCTATGCTGTTCTTAGATTGCTTTTTGTTTCTACGTTTTTGAATGTCCGATACCCCAAAATCTTCTTTAATTTTTTTTTTTTTTCTTGATAAATATGGATCCAATACAATATTATTTTGGTTTTGCGCAGTTGATCCAAGATTTCCTCGGACTGACTGTTGTTTTTCTTCTTGATTTCTATTCTCTAATCCAAATTCAAGCAATTTTTTTTGATTAGATGATACATTTTTTTTTTTTTTTTTTTTTTTTTCGTTGATATTTTTACTAAAATTTTGATTTATATTTAATTTTAAAAGAAGTAAATTTATTGGTATGATCCGTGGTTGAATCTTATATGCATGATAAAGTAACACAAATTCTGGCAAAAACCAAATTTCCAAATTAAATATGGGCCAATTTAGTATTTCTTCATTCAGTTCCATCCAATCAAAACATATATTTTTTTGATTGGATGAGTTGATTTGTTTATAAATATCGAGATTAAAAATATCCTTATTATCCATTTTTTTTGTATCGATTTTTTCAATTGTTTGATAATAATTAGTCCGAGTCTTAGTATTTTTATTAATGTTGGCGTCGGCTCTGATATCTATATTTGCCCATTCCTCAATATTGATATTTTTTATAAGACAAAAATTAATAATTCTCCAATCAAAATATTTTCTATCCCTATCAATAATATAATCTTTTCGTAGATAATTACTAAGATCTATATCTCCTGGCAAATAAAAAAATTCAGAATTATATGTGTTGTAATTATAGGGAATCCCCCGGGACTTATTTACTTGTAACGGCGCCCCCAGAAATATATGAAACCTTTTTATCTTCATAATGAATATATTTATTTGATAAAAGATCATATTTGTAGGTTTTAATTTATCTTTTTTTTGACTCGGTAATGAATTCATTGCATAATTGTTTTTTTTATTGTAATGAATTAATTGGTCTTTTTCACATGAATCAAAATTTTTTGAGTTTGTGTTTTGAACCAAAAACTTTGATTTATTTTTTTTCGCCATTTTTGCGGTACTAATCTAGACCATCTAGTCTGAGATAAATCGTATTGATAGTGATCATTACCCATTAACCAATTTTTCCATTCATTCATTCCTAATTTGCGAAGTTTCTTATGTCTTGATTTGGAATGAAATATTCCTTGTGTTTCACAAAAATCTTTTATTATATTCTTAATAAAAGGGGTTGTTCCGTGATATTGAAATATTGATTTCAAGTGATACTTGTTGATAACTTGGTTTTGTGATAATTTGTAAAATATATATGCCTGTGACAAGGAAGAGAGGTCACAAAAATCTAGCGAATTCTTATTACTAATATTAGAAATGGATTTTTGTAGAGTCGAAATAAAATAAATTGTATTTTGATTTGTTTCATCATAGTAACTGTATTTATCAGTTTTTTTTTTTTTTTTTTCTTTAAGTAAAATTTGTACATTGATTCTGGGAATATTAATGATATGTAAAAAAAGATATCTATGTATATCCTTTCAATAAAAAAATTTAAAAAAAATAGTGACATTTACGCATTAGTCGGCATTTTTTTTTTTTTTTTAATATTAATATCCAAATTTCTTTCGGAGATTCTAATCTGTTATTATCACAACTTGTTTCATTAGGACTAATTTTTATATCTGGAGTTAAAAATATGTTTTTCTTGTATTTTGTTATTTTTTCTAGTTGATTTCTGATTGTACTTGTCCTATCCGTCAAATCCTTCATCTTTTTTTCTGTCAGTGAATAGTTTGTCCAATCGATGGATCTAATTCGAATGGACGATTCATGAATCGTATGATTACTTATTATTAAATTATTATTTTTTATATTCGATTCATATACCCCCCTCAATCCAAATAATGTAATTAGACTTACTTTTGCAAAATCTTTCATTATATATTTTATAAATATAACTATTTTTATAACCCATCTTGTTTTTTTTTTGATACCGTTAAAAACCATTTTGCTCTTTCTTTTAATATTTCTAGATATAGAAAAGATTTATTTTTTACTTTTATCAGTTGTTTTTCAAGTTCTCTATAAATAGGTTTAAAAAAGGAAGGTTTTTTTCGGGGGGAACCAAAGGGCAGTTCTGCTTCCATTCCCCAAACTGTTAAAAAAGAAAAATTACCCTTTTTACCTTTCGTTTTCATCGGATCTCCGTGATAGGATTGTAGCTTAGATCTGTGCCACGGTTTCAGACAGAAAGGAAATAGGATCTTTATCTGAATACCCTCGGTTAACCAATTTTGCGGAAATTCTGTTTCTGATAATTGAACACCATTATAGGTGCATTTAACATGGATTT
>NC_141462.1:6890000-6960000 GCF_015680905.1 Coptis chinensis
GCGGATCGAATTGTATTAGTGTCTATAATGGATTTCTTCTGTGTAATACTAATTGATAGGGCCTCATTGGTAAGTGCTACAAGATCTCGTGCATTGGAACCCATGGTTATGGACCGAATCCATTAGTATGGAACATTTTCTTTTCAAGTGAAATCCCTAGTATATGAAAGAGTGAAAAAGTGCTTTTCGTTGTTGTGGAATAAGAAGCCTTCGTATCTTAATGCATGTATTTGATTTATTCAGAGCTATTAGAGCGGGATCCACTTTTTGGGGAATATGAGTCGAAGCAATAACAAGAATATTTCTAGTGGAGCATCTTTCACAATCCACGGAGAGATGGTTCACTAATAGACCGAGGGATAAGTAATTTGACTCATTCACATACAGATCATGAATGTTTGGAATCCATATTATGCAAGGAGATATTGCTTTTGCTAATTCAAATGGAATGGTGATATCAAATCGGTCTATTTTTCGGCGTCATATACATAGTTAGCGCATTCGTCATAGTTAGCCATCAGTATCATCAAGGTCATCATCGATATCGTCACTATCATCAATATCGATATCATCAATAAGATAACCTTTAGGCTTGTCATCCATGAACTTGTTCGAAAATACCGTGAATGAAAGGAACATAGGAGTTTGTCGCTAGGTATTTGACCAAATATGATCGTCCAGTTCCTATAAAACCTATCACTAAAATACCCTAGAGGGGGATAGGGCTAAGCGGAGGCGAAAAGGGCTTTCCATGAGATGGGAAATGAAATTATTAGCCCCACACGAGGGTTTGTGAATAAGTGATTGTCCGATAATGAGCAAGGAATATCTGTCTTTCTGCTAGCGGGATCTATTGAACTCATAATTCATTAGATTCTTTTTATGAATGTCAACTAAGTATCGTAAGTAAACCGATCCCGGTTGTTCAATCATTTGATAACCAGAATCATTCTTTGATAAATGATCACTATCGGTCGGACTCAATAGAATTTGATCAATCCTTTTTTCGTCGTTAAGGTGGAGAACCGAACCAAGAATTCTCTTTCTTCATCATCAATCGAATCATTTGTTCGCGACCCGGATTCTATTTTATCATCAATCCAATCACCGTTCCGTTTTTTCTTTTTCGTATCAATGAATAGATCTCGTTACTTGTGCGACTTAGATGTCTCGTATTTTCGAAAAAGTGATTCGATTGATGGGATTTGGTATGATACTTATCATATCGATGAGATTGATATTCAAATATTTCTTCTTAGAACGTATTGATTTGACCCCATAAGCGGGACCACCACCCAATAGCATGTTGCTTGAGAAGCAGAACCCGTATTTCTTCTAGAGAATCTCCTAATTGTTTTGAGCAACTAGAAAGAGACTCTTTAACCAAAAAGAATTCAGTTCGGATGTAGGATACCCATCCGAAGTTTTCGCAACTCAATCATGTATGATGGAATCATCAAAGATTTGATCTTTTCGAACTCATGTCAGTAATTCACTAGAGGCTCGGGAACAAAGAGAAGATGTGTACTGAACGAGATATCCAAGCAACAAGAAGAAGGAAAAGGATTGAATAGAGTAACTCCCGAGCATTTGGTGATCTCGGATGTGCCCATATCAATGGAGCGGGTGACTCATTATTTCGACGAATCATTTCTTGGACAGAAGAAGATCATGTAAACACTTACTCGAAATCTCATTTATCAGATTCCATTGTGGAAGAATCGCCCACAATTTTTTGAGGAATTGGCCGTGATATATCTATCCGATCCATGCATAATATCATGAAAAATGGATACAAATTTTTGATCGCTACTTAGTATCGGCAATAGGTCTGAAAAAGTATCTAAAAGGGTGAATTTTAGATATTTGCACCCTGTCGAAGTAAGGAACCATGGTATATATGTTTGGAACAGATTCAATTTTGAGAGATTTGAAAAAGCACTATCTCGTTGAAAGGTTCTATACATCTGCCGTTTCTCAACGTCAGTCCACCACCAGCGTGCAAACAATGCACCACCACCACCAAGTAACAATGCACCACCACCACCACCACCAGACACTGCACCACCTCCTAAAATATCAAGGAAAGGTAAGAGACCTACAAGTACACCACCAGCTGACAATGCACCACCATCTAGAATAGGTGGTGGGAGAGAGGTGATTCCAGAAAGATATGGGTACTACACATCTCCTTTCATTGGATATGTATATTAGCCCTATCTTATGTGTTTATTAGGTTATTATTTAAGATTTTCGTTTTGTTGTCTTAGTGTGAATTCTTTGCTATGTATTCCACAGATGCTAGGCCAAAAAGAACCTGTCATGTTAGAAAAGGGAAACAAGTACAAACCAAAAGGAAAAACATCTTCCACATAATTGAGTTCAACACCATCTTTGTCTATCTCAAGTTGCATCTCAAGTTCTGCACCAGCATTGTCTATCTCAAGTTTTGCACCAACATTGTCTATCTCAAGTTCTGCACCACTCGCTCCAATTGTCAATCCTCCAAATGAAGCAACTACAAATGAACCACATGCTAAGAAGAGTAGGACTAAAATAGTTGGGTTGAAGACAAGAACAAGCCCTAGAACAATGACAAAACCTGCTTGGAAATGAAGACAATGTATTTGGATACTTTGTGCTATGTTTTATCCTTTTTTTAATTAAGGATAATATATGTATATTCCTTTTGGATTTCCAGCAGGGTACTTAGTCTATATTTTGAATAGAATCCTATTTTGAATTGTCAGATAATATTTCCTTTTGGAGTTCCTTTTGAATTGTCAGATAACCTTTTGGATTTCCTTTTGTCCTTTTGAATTGTCAGATAACCTTTTGGATTTCCTTTTGAATTGTCAAATAATATTTTGTCTATGGGTATAATATTATTCCTGTCAGAAAATTCAGATAAGATATTTTGTCTATATTTTGCTCCTGTCAGAAGAAAGAACAATATTGCAAAGCTCAAGGACAATGATGGTAGCTGGAAAGACACTAGGAAAGCCGACCTATTTCACATAACTCTTCACCTCTGACCATCCCAAGCCTGACACAATACCCTGTCAGTCTTGGCAAATAGACTAAAAAGCCATCTTCATAGAATCATCTCCCCTCCCAAAAATGGTATTAAGATTAAGAAAAACACCTCTCCCATAACACAATGACTCTATGCAGATGATCTGATAGTATTTTGTAAGGTTATTGCATGTTGAGGAATCCATAACAATGAAGCAACAAAAGATTCCGACAGAAAAACTAAGACAAAAGATTCTGACATTGCATGACAAACACATAGTTAATATTCTGACAGAAACTGGTACAATACATAAACATCCACAATCACAATAAGAAAACATAAACAAAAGACTCTTAAAAAAAAACTAGACTAGACAACAACAATACTAGACACCATCACTTCTTGGAATTCCTCACTTCTTAGACACCATCACTTTTTCTGCAGAGTTTTCATGCACACACTTGCAGCTGCCAGTGCTAACACAATTTCTTTCATTTGCTTTTTAGATGGCCCTGCTTCTGTTGCTGGGGCTGGTGTGCTTGAGGTACTTGCTTGAAGCCTACTTGATCTCCTCTATGACACAGTAGACTTCTGGAATCCTGGTGGTGGCTCATCATCATCATCTGGAACAACATCTTTCTCTTTCACAACACAGTAGGGAAGACATTTTTCTACTTTTCCTTCTTCCCCAAGCACTTCAATGTAGCACAACTTCTCACATTTATGATAGACTCCAATATGTACATCTCCATCTTGGTACACTATCTCCTTGAACACTTTCCTTCCCTTTGTTGTCTTCATCATTTCACATAGCTTATCATAAGACTTACTTAACTTGGATGTGTCCATCTGAGCAGTCTTCAAGGCTCCTTTCACCATTTCAAAAAAGGAGTGATCAACTAATTTCGACTAGTGGTGAGAGTAGAGAGTGGTGTGAGTAGAGAGCAAGCTGTTCTTATATATATAGGAGATGAGCATTGACATTGGTACAAGAAAAGAAATGGAACTAAAGAAATTAATACATATTACTACTTAACTAACACATTCATTAAGCACAACTTACAATGCAACAAATATCAGATACAATCTATCCAAAATAGTTCTAAGTCTTAAGTCAACAATATCATATTTCTTACATTAATTGTTGCAGTTCTCTTATCACATCATATCCGAATCCATATTCAAATGTAACCCAACAAAAAACCCAAAAATGTAACCCAAAAGAAAAGCCTTGGATGGACTTACATTCAGTTGATGTTGGTTGTTCCATGTTGGTTTACTAGCTGCCTTGGTCTTAGGTTCTTTGGTCTTATTTCCAGCTTGAGTTTCAGCTTGAATTGGCCTTGCTTATGACTCTATTACCTCATTTTAGACTAAAACTCCATTAAAGTCACTTAAACAAAGGAAATAAATAAAAGAATATGAAACAAACAAGAATAACAGTGATCATTTTCTTCATTTCCTTCGCCTTCTTCAGCTCAGAAACTTGGCTCTCCAATCTTTCCTTTTCCGTCTCAAGTGCTTTGATCTTTTCTTTGTCCAGATCATCCTCCCAAGTGAAGAATTAACACCTTTTCGGATAGTATCTACACCCTATGAATTTTCTTCCTAGATTTTTCGGTGTATTTGAAGTTCTTATTTTTGTCTCAACCCCACAGAAACAAGAACCTACTGAATTCACCGATGCAGTTGACATATATCTTTGCAAAAAACTTGAAATTGAAAACAAAAGGTTCCAAAACAAAATGGAAGAGAATTTGAATTAGTGATAGAATTGATAAGAATGATAGCTGGTGGTTGATAGAATTGTGTTGAAGAGAAGATGATGGCTAGGGTTGGAGTTAGAGAAGAGAGTGCCGGAGATTATGACCGTTGTTGGGTTTAATGCCAGCTTATGACCGTTGTTTAATTTATTTTTATTTCTGTGTTGAAAAATTTGTTTCCACGTAAGTAATTTAGTGTCCACATAAGTAATTTAGGGTCCACATAAACAACTATTAAGTTAATTTGGATGGAAAACTGACAGAATCCCCACATTGTTAAAATTGAAAAGTTGGATTCCCAGAGTGATAACAAAAAAAGTTGGTTGCCCACTAATGTGAAATTGGCCTTAGTTGGATGCCCAAAAATTCATTTTTTTTTTTTTTTTTTTTTTTTTTTCGATAAGCTATTTTTTCCATTTACAATTGCATAGTGGTCGATTTATTTGAGGATATGTGGCTGAACAACGAAATATGATTTCTTTTTTTGTCCTGGGCCACTAGGGATTATGGAATAGCGGAAATATATAATTCAATTTATTTTTTTATTTTAAATTTATTATTATTATTATTATCTAAAGGTTGGGCCATTGGGGTAAGCGGAATTGCCAGAAAGAAAAACTCCACACAAAATGCCACGTCGGATAGGGTTAGAGTGACCGACTTACATCCTTCCTCTTTATATATAATAATAACTAGATTGTAGGCCCGTGCATATGCACCGGCTCTTTTGAAAATATTTATATTTTTTTAGAAAATTTGGACTACCGTTTTAGTTGCTAACCCATTTTAATTTTCTAACAAATTGTTTTAAATTAAGTTTTAAAAACCCGTTTTTTCAATTGGGAGAGAGATTCTATTTTAATAGGAGAATGATTCCCGTTTTAAGTAGATACGCTAGATTTTCGCTTAATTTTTAATAGGGGAGGAATTCTCATTTTAATAGGAGAAGGATTTCTGCTTTAATTAAAAGTGTTAGAATTTGTTTTAATAGGAGAAGAATTCTCGTTATAATAGAAGAGAAATTCCCATTTTTCAAATGGGAGAGAAATTCTCGTTTTAATAGGAGATGATGTGGAATTTTAATAAAGCTCGAAAAATACCCCCTTTGGGAGCTTTAATATTAAGATACTAGCTTGTAGGCCCGTGCATACGCACCGGCTCTTTTGAAAACATTTAGATTTTTTTTTCTAGCCCGTTGACTACCTTTTTAGTCGATAACCCGTTTTAATTTTTTAACAAATTGTTTTAAATGAAGTTTTAATTAAGTTTTAAAAACCCATTTTTTCAATTGGAAAAGAGATTTTGTTTTAATAGGAAAAGGATTCCCGCTTTAATTAGAAGTGTTAGAATTTGCTTTAATATGATAAGAATTCTCGTTATAATAGAAGAGGAATTCTCATTTTTCAAATAGGAGAGAAATTCCCGTTTTAATAGGAGATGACGAGGAATTTTAATAGAGCTCGAAAAATACCCCTTGTGGGAGCTTTAATATTAAGACTAACTTGTAGGCCGTGCATACGCACACGACTCTTTTGAAAATATTTAGATTTTTTTTCTAACCCATTGACTACAGTTTTAGTCGATAACCCGTTTTAATTTTTTAACAAATTATTTTAAATGAAGTTTTAATTAAGTTTTTAAAACCCATTTTTTCAATTGGAAAAGAGATTTTGTTTTAATAGGAGAAGGATTCCCGCTTTAATTAGAAGTGTTAGAATTTGTTTTAATAGGATAAGAATTCTCGTTATAATAGAAGAGGAATTTCTATTTCTCAAATAGGAGAGATATTCCCGTTTTAGTAGGAGATGACGAGGAATTTTAATAGAGCTCGAAAAATACCCCTTGTAGGAGCTTTAATATTAAGACTAGCATGTGGGCCGTGCATACGCACCGACTCTTTTGAAAGCATTTAGATTTTTTTTTCTAACCCATTGACTACAATTTTAGTCGATAACCCGTTTTAATTTTTTAACAAATTATTTTAAATGAAGTTTTAATTAAGTTTTTAAAACCCATTTTTTCAATTGGAAAAAAGATTTTGTTTTAATAGGAGAAGGATTCCCGCTTTAATTAGAAGTGTTAGAATTTGTTTTAATAGGATAAGAATTCTCGTTATAATAGAAGAGGAATTCCTATTTTTCAAATAGGAGAGAAATTCCCATTTTAATAGGAGATGATGTGGAATTTTAATAGAGCTCGAAAAATACCTCTTGTGGGAGCTTTAATATTAAGATATAGATATAGATATAGATAAGAGAAGTAACCCTAAACCGACTCACATCATTGGAAAACAAAGACCAATTTTTTGTCCTCGATGATTTCGAAGGAGAAGAACAAGTGTATTTGCATCGCCTTAAGGGGAAGAGGTACGTTCGATGATGATCCAGATTCTGATGGTATTTCTTATGACAAACCTCTTTATACAACATGGTACCTTATTGAATGGATGTGTGGATTGTTGAGTTGTGTTTTTAATATCTTTTTGGCAACAAATCACTGCTGATATTGTTCAACAATCATCCAAAATCTTTAATGTATTTTTTTTTAGGATTTTTACAAATTTTATATGGGATTGGATTTCTATTTGATAATTCTGAATTTGATCACCATATGTTGATGGTATTGATTTCTATTTTGATAACTTTGAAGGAATTTACGAGCTTGTTATTGATCCATACCAAATTGAAGAGACTGATAAGCATGAACATTACAATTCATTAATAAAATTGTAGATGGTGTTGCTGGAAACAATGGAAATAGGTCTCAAAGTGTTGAAATAGAAGAGGAAGATAATGAAAATGAAGTGGTTGAATTATCAATATTTGTGTACATGGATCAATATCAATATTCTTGTAAGGTTCCTTTTTTGGTGTTGGATAGTTCTATATTTGGTGTTGGCTCAGGCTTTTAGTTAGCCAAATTGAGCCTTTTTATTGTTCCATCGACCAGAGGTTGTTCACCTTGGTCTTATCACATTTAATGTATGCTGATGATTTATTGTTGTTTGGGATGTGTGATTTACAGCAAGCCCACACTTTGAATGCTGTGATTGATAAATATTGTGAATTTTCTGGTCAACAAAGTAAACCGTTCTAAGTCACAATTTATTCCCAACAAGCACCTCCCTCGATTGTTCAAAAATGCTTTATCCAGGATATTAAAAGTTCCAGCAACGACTCAGTTCCCCAATTACTTAGGGGTTCCATCTTTATTGGGGAGATCCAAAATAGATAAGTTTCAACCTCTTATTGAACGGTTTTAGTCTAAACTTGCTGGCTGGAAAGCAACAACACTTTCAAAAGGAGGAAGGTTAACTTTAGCACAGTTAGTACAATCTACACTCCCAACATATTTGATGGCTTGCACTCTCATTCCTGTAGGTGTACTTGATCAGATGGATCACATAAGACGAGCTTTTTTATGGGGGCATGATACAAGTCAACATAAATTCCATTATTTTAATTGGGAGCTCGTATGCACGCCCAAGTCTTACGGAGGTATGGGACTATACAATATCCAACAAAGAATTATTCTTTTAGGTAAGAAAGCATGGCAGCTAATGGAACCTAATTATATTTGGGCCTCAAATATTAAGGCTCGATATTTTTCGGCGTCGTCATTTATGCAAGCTAGATTACCATCGATTGTATCACCATGTTTAAAAAATATTTGGAAGATGAAACCAATACTCAGTCATGGTCTTATTTGGAAAGTTGGTGATGGTTTGTCCATAGATGCATGGAAAGACAGGTGGATACCTTCTTTAGATTCCAGTTTCACTCTACCTCCAAGACCACCAGAATGCATGTATGAAAGAGTGGTAGACTTTATAAATCCCCAAACAAGACAGTGGAATTGGGAAGTTGTACGTGTAAGCTGTTTGGCCTTCGGGTACTCTTCCAAAAATCCTCTCCATTCCCTCGGGTTTCAATCCCATGCAGATAGACAAATTTGGGTGCAACATAAGTCTGCCAGCTATACGGTTAAATCTGCATACTATGGAAACTCAAGAACAGAGACAAAAATGAATTTCCGTTGACAAAGTTGATTTGGAAAATAAAACTCCCCTTCAAAATTAGGTTCTTTCTCTGGCAATGTTGTAAAGGACTTGTTCCTACTTCAAAGTTACTTGCATCCAAAGGTTTTGTTGTGGATCGCTCGTGTTCATTATGTAATCATGGTGATGATTCTCAGTACCATATATTCTTGCAATGCCCTTTTGCACGGGCTATTTGGCTTTAATAGCAACTACATGCCTTGGTAAATATTCAAGCTCTGTCTTTCTCCCAGTGTTTTCAGAATGTCATGAAGTCTCTTATATCCTTAAGTAGACACCAGACAAATGATTATATCATCAGGTTTGGAGCATCTTTATGGTGGATATGGAAATGTTGAAATGAAAGTCGGTTTGATGGTTCTCAACCTGATACAAGACGTACTCTGCGTTCGATTAATGCACTAGTATCGAATGTTCTCAATTGGACTACAGATTCAACGAATTAGTTTCACTCAAGAACTCTTCTTCCATTATTTTGGACTTTTCCGAGGAATGGATGGACAAAAATAAATACATGGGTCTTCGTTTGGTAATCCTGGTCCCAGTGGAGTTGGTTGTTTATTTCAACGGGATGATGGTTCTTTCATTTGTGCAGGGTCTGTACCTATTCCTTATGCAACATCTTTGTTGGCTGAAACTATTGCTATTCGAATAGCACTGCGCTTAGCTTCACAACTTAGAATTACTCCAATAGTTGTTGAAACAGATTCCAGTTTCCTATGCGATCTCCTTAATCGTCAAAATAGCCAAGTTCCATGGGAAATTAAGGAAATTGTGGAAGATATATGGGAATTGATAAGTGGGATTCCACAAACTTTGATTCAACATTGTTATTGATAAAACTTAATTTACACACGAACGTTTATTGGTTTTCAGTTACTTATTTTCTTAAGTCCGAGGTCCACAGTCTAAAGTCCGAGGTCCACAATCCAAGTCCAAAGTCCAAAGTCCAACGTCCCAGTATAGTAAATGCGTTTTAGTCAAGTTACCTTACTCACGTGGGATTGGTAGGATAGGTCGAGTAAGGGATCGTCCAAACCTTAGGGCTCGGATAGGTTCACAACTGGAATTACAACTTGGTGAGTAGGATTTTTAGGTTTCTTTTTAGTTGATTTTTAATTAAATTAATAGTAATGCAAATAATATAAATTTCTATGGCGATTATATGTAGGTAAACAAAGTAGAAACGAGGGAGAGAGTTAATCATGCTCATGCAAGAATCATTTTTCAACAGTTTTTATTACTAAATCACTACATCTCTAATTCGTCTCGTTTTGGAGACGACGTCGAGTATTGATTCCTAGTGCATGCCCACATCTCTAGGTCGCATTTCACTAGCATAAGGAGTTTCGATAATACCTCATCTCTGGTATATTATTTCCGCTCCTGGCTCGACTTCACATCATTTGGGCCGAATTGAAGAGTCGGGGACCGTTCGACACTGCAGAGTCGCAAAGTTTAGCGAGACATTTTGGGTTCTTGGAGGAGGCTGTCCCGAGCATCGACACTCCAACTTTGTGAGTCTCGATCATTTTGGGACCGGATGTTAATTCTATGCCTAATTCCTAAGTAGTGATTCTAGAATATTAACAAGTCAATCCGGATTTTCACATGAAGCAAAGATACCCTCCCCACGAGGGATTAGCTCATCATCATAGAAGGAATAATAAAACTTCTTTGTATACATTAAGTAAATAAATGCGGGACAGAAATTAAACAAGAAAAGAAATGATTATTATTAAGGTAAAAATAACTTACGATTATTAAATTTCTTTGAAATAAAACTGGCGGAAGGTAAGTCTTGAAGAAAAAAAAAGCGTAGCTAAAGCATTAATATCTTTGAAGGAAGATATATGAAGACCCCCTCATATATATATAGTGGGGACCCTTCACGTGAAATCTTAATATCGAATCAGGTTTGATTTTTAGCTAATTGAAAAGTTCAAAACTTTGAGAATCAAAGTTTTGTTTTAACAAATATTAAATTTTTGTCTTTTTCTTTGATTTTATGTTTTGTTTGTTAGCTCATTTCAATTCAAACCACTGGTTTGAATTGATGCGATAATCTTCTTTCTTGCAAATAAATTAAGGTGGTATCTATTTGAAACCATCCTTTGCCACCGCCTATGCTGACTCATCATGCCTACGGGCCCCTGAGTGGGTCCACTTAGTGTGTCGATGGCGGCCCCGATTTTGGCGTTTTTACGACTTTTGTCGCTTGCGCAGAGTTCGTTTATTTTTATTTTTTGCCAAGTTTGGTGGGCAAGCTAAAAGCTATGGCAAACTTCACTAGCCAACGTCGGCACCTAGATTTATCCGATTTGAGCTTCGGAAGTTTCACGCTTCTTTATATGTGGGCCCATTCTCTTGACCGGTTACGTTCTTTTTGGAAACTTCGGCTCTAGTCGGGCTTTGTTGGGCTTCACGGGGATTGAGTGGGAATTCCAAATATTCTCGTATTCATCCGTGAACACTTTGGAAGATACTTCACTAGCCAACGTCGGCACCTAGATTTATCCGATTTGAACTCGGAAGTTTCCTAACGCTTCTTTATATGTGGGCCCGTTCCGACCGGTTTCGTTCTTTTGGAAACTTCGGATCAAACTGCGGGTCGAGTGGGAGACTCCAAATATTCTCGTATTCGCGTGATAACTTGATGCATGTTTTATCACTATATTCATTTTAATTGCGAAACCCGCAAAATCACGAAAATATAATTATTACATGATTATTAAACACATAATCGACCAAAATGCTATGTCTCTCGGGGTTTAATATTATAGTTTTAGGTGCTTATCAGTTATCGTGAGTGTAACTCTGGGGCATATTGTCTTACAAGAATGGGATCGACACGAGCTCAACAAACAGATTGGTCATCCTCTTATCAACTTCATAATGAAGACTATCCCTTTCTCCCTGTTTATAGTACGTGAACTTTGGTTCTCCACACCTCCATCATCTTTTCTATGTAATATACTTAGTATGGACGCTACTGGTGTGTGTAGATACCATTTGGTGTAATTAAGTAATTAATAAATTAGTTTGGTTACCAAAAAAAAAAATTGAGCCTTCTTATTCGAGTTGCAAAATTTATTTCCGACCCAAAAGTGGATAGAAGAGTTCACAAAACAAGGGAGAGAAGATGAAGAGGAGTTCTACAAAATGGGGAAGAGGAGAGATAGAAGGCTGCCTAGGACTCCTTTAGTTGTATTAGCCACGTGTGTGAGTCTAGAGATACAAGCCATTTTCATTTCAACGGTTGTCGTAAAGTGCGCTCTAAATGGAGGAGAGAACGATCTCTTCTCATCAGGAATCTTTAATTTAATCTAATCCCAAACACCTAGTATAAGTTTAGACTGTCCACCCAAATATTTCCTACGACCATCTCTTTGCTTTCTTCCTCTAGCCTAAAATTGCCCATCTAGAGGTGTATCTTGAAGGATATAAATCTACCAAATTCAATATCAAAGATGATTTAATCTCCTTTAGAGCAAAGTTCAAGTCGAATTCCCAATTAGAATGAATTTGCCCCCTAAACCATCATATGGTTTGGTATACTGATTAATCGACAAAAAAGGATTGAACCTAGCTTTAATTGTTCAATCTAATTGAATTTTCAAACTGGGGCGTATTCCTATATGTAGTAAATAAAAAATTGTGTGTGTGGGTGGGGTGGGGAGGGTATTCCTAATTATTAACCATTTCTTTTTAATGTGCACCTCTCATTAATCACCCTTTTTTGTTGTTATGGTTACTCTAGAGTGGTTGTGCTGATTGTTGGGTTCCTCAAACACAAACTATGTGGATCTCCTATCGGTGTTTATTATGAAGAATATTATTATGATGGTATAGTTGCAGCCTGGTCTTCCCTTCCGGGAAACCAGGGGGTTCTTATCTTTCCCGATTGTAGTAAAACCTATCACCGATATAATTTTGCTGCTAAGCAATGGACTTCTAGAAGGCTCCATTTCGCTTTTGACGATGGTCCTCGAAATTACGGTATTGTTACTCAAATGCCACTTGTAGATGGTTTTATGTATCACTGTGATTCACGAGGATTGTACGCTGTTGATTTGACCAGTTACTTAGACAATGAAAGTGACAGCAACAGCAACAGTGGCGATGAATCCGATGAGTTTTATGACAGATCTGTACCTGTTAGCGGGTTAGAGAAGGTTATCCGCAAATATACCCATATTGATATGGAGGATCCCATTTTGGTTCACCTAGAGGATAACCGGTTTTCTATTATTTTCCATCCCTATGCAAGGCCTACTGAGCCTGCGAAACTTCCTTGTCTAACCTTTTCCATTGAAAGGTCGGGCAGTGCATTCACAGCAAAGGAGGAGCATTTCAACTTTTATCTCGTTACCAAATACGAATTTGAAGCTCTCAATGCATTAACAATTGATACTGTGAGTATTTTTTGAATCTCTTTCTCTCTTTGAAGCTCTTAATGCCTTGACAACTTTATTTGGTATCCATGAAATTGAAATGCAAACTTATATGGCCTTTATTCTTTACTTCAAGGTGACATACCCGTCCCCTGCCAAATGACACACCCAAACAAATCTAAATTTAGTTTTTCTAGAGGTAGTAGACAAGGAAAACCCTTTTCTCCTGTTTTCTTTGCTAGTTGTACAGCTGTTTGGAAAGATAACTGAGAGAGCAAAAAACTTGAGGGTGGTAAAGGGCTCTGGGTTGGACTCTCTTTGTGTTTGGGACCTTGTGATTGAGATGTTTCTCAAGAAGTTGGTGGGATGGGCAATTCATGTTACCCTTGTGTGCCTTTTTTCGTTTATTATGTGTCATTCTTTCTCTCACTCCATAGAGTGAGTTAGAGTGTGATTTGGAACTTTTTTGTTGGATGCCAATTAAACACTAATCATAAGTTAAGGCTAAATTAAGTAATTAACCCTAACTTGTTCCGAGAGAGGGGATTTCAGAAGAATCCTAAAATCTACACACATTTAATCCAAAAATCACTCTTTTAATACCAATAAACAACACTGTATTCATCAGTATGGGACAGATGAGATTTTATCCGTGGGATTCAACCCTTAAACACAAGCTTGTTGACTCAAAAAGCACCAATGAGCTCTAATGGCTTATGTTTATAACCTATGAAGCACGGATACTTCTCGATAGGCGAAGTACTTGTGTCTGATATGTATCAGACACGGATATGCTCCGTACACCCTCAGTGTGTCTGATACTCCATATGGAGTATTCGATTTATTTTATACATCTTACAATTTTGGATACGTTGGGGATACGCCTTTGACATGCACAGGCAGTATGTTTTGAACATTTTTACTCTTGTTTTTTTTCAGTATAGTTTTTTAGGTTACAAATGTCGTAAAACTAAACAGACCCGATATAAAGGATTTTTTCACTTAATGGAAACAAAACTGCAGCAAGCAGCAGCACGTACGTCCGACTTTTCCGAACTTATCTCTTGTCACTCTCCTTTTCCTGAACTTCTCTCTCATCACTCTCTTTTGATTGAATCCAATTTCTCTTATATATCTTACAATTTCAGCTACGTTGGGGATATGTCTTTGACATGCTTATTATTATTATTATGATTATTTTTATTTTTATTATTATTTTTTAATGTAGTTTTGTTTAGTGGAAAACATATTAAAACAAAACAGACCCAATATAAAGGGCTTTTCACTCAATTGAAACAAAACTGCAGCCAGTAGCACATCTCCTTCTTTCGTCTTGGTACCGTGGTACATCAATCTAGTGAATTTGAAGCTTCCGCCAGCTAGTTTACATAATTCTTACTGCCTTATAAGATCATATTCAACCACTCTTTTTACTAGAAATTAGATATTATCTTGAGATGGTGTGAACTTTTTTTTGTTAGGAGCATTGGTTGGGTTAGAGATTATTAGTCTAGCCTCTACTTTCGCATTATTGTTAAACCTGTTCTAATTCCAGGGACAACCGATTATTGACTGCTTGGTTAGATTACTATATATCTGTCCTTTCGTAAATGTGTACTCGGGGCAGTACTGTGCCTGTTCCAGAATTTCCTTGTCCCTTTCTTGAATGTGTGCTTGGGGCAGTACTGTGCTTATTCAAGATTTTCCTTGTTCTGTTGTTTTGGGGACCAAAGTTTCTCTGGAGTTTTTATTTCTGCGTTGTTTTGGGGCGTGTCCTTGCAATAAACAAACTTAGAAAGCATAAAAGAAATCATAACATTCTAGGGAGATGGTTAACCTTGTTTTGTGTTGTGCTTTCTTCTTTAGGATCTAGTCTGATTTTCGGTTTGGAGTCAACTGTTCGTTGTAAAGAGTTTTTCCAGGTGGTAGGTTTTAGGCCTCTTCTTTTCAGGGATGGGGAATTGGTGAATCCAGTTTTTTTAGGAAGTTTCCATTATGTAAAACCTTATAATTTTCTTATGTACATCAGAGCTTACATGGCAGTACTCTCTTTGCTCTCCAAACTTCCTTCTTCATTTGCAATAATAAAATTTTAGTAGGATGGTTATGGTTTGTCAACGTGTCGGATTCAAGCTGATGATATAGGTTTAGGGGTGCAAACGGATAGGTTCGGATGCAATCCTGTATCCGAATCCGAATCCGAAAATTTATACCGATATCCGAATCCGACGGATATTAAAAAAATTATCCGAATCCGATTTCGGATATCCGAAACGGATATTGGATAAATATCCGATCCGAAAATTAAAATTAATTAAAATTTTATTTGCTTTGAATAATTCATTTTACCACTATAAAAACTAATATAGATATATATATATTTGTCATTTATTATTATTATTTTGTTATTATAGTTTTATATTATTAGTTTATGATTTTATATAATATTTTATACAATAAAAAATGAATAAATTAATTATATATAATAACTATTAATTTTTTAAATCGGATCGGATATTATTGGATGCAGATATGGCAGTATCCGAATCCATATCCGAAACCAGTTAGGACATAAAAAAAATATCCGAATCCGAATCCGAAATTTTCGGATAATATCCGATTTTTCTTTCGAATACGAATTCGGATCGGATTCGAATATTTGGATATCCACTTGCACCCCTATATAGGTTTGAGCCTGGCCAAACCTTCAGCTTGGTTACTTGAACCGAAATATGGTTGGTGGGACCTTAAACCGAAAAATCATTTTCAGTTGTAATCCCCATCAATCAAGCGCTGGTTAGAAGTGCAAACAAATACCACAGAGAGATTAGTTGTGCTGGGAAGAGTGAAACCACAGTCTATTCTGGAATGAAAGACCTCCCATCCACTTGGGCGAAGACTTTATGCTAGAGATCTGTAAGGTGATCATTTAGGTAATCTGGTTGTCCGGAAGCATGGAGAACACCTTTTTTACCCGTTTTATTCGCGAGATTCCACTATTTTGATAAGGAATGCCTAGATACAACCTGGTTATGTATTGGTTCAGTAGGTCCAATGTCGATCAGTATAAATCGTAGATTGTCATTTTGAATGGACATGGAATATAACTAATTGAACCCAAGGCCTACTGTAGTCTGTACCAATATAGCACTAAGCCACTTACTGTTATTGCTTTAGCTCCATTTGGAGAAGGGAATAATTAATTAATTTTGATCCAAGAATATCAGGAACTGACTTTATAACATGTCTCTTTATTTCGGGTGTGGCTCTTGTTGAATCCGACCAAGGTGTGTTCAGAACCGTTCTAATAACAATTTCCGTCTGGATTCTTGACAGCAAAATGTCAAGGCGTGATTGTAAATGATCTGAATGGTTTCAAGTCGTCTTGGCCCAGCCAAACCCAATTAAGCCTTAAAAAACTATTGGAGTGGATTAAACCATGACCTGGTCTGATGCAATTCTATGAAATCAGATTCGAATCAACATATTAGAGGATCAGATTTCAATATGGGATGGTGGATTATGATCTACCAAATCAATGGGTCGGAGACTTGTCGAGCTTTATCCAGCCTTTGATTTGATTGACTGAAACAGCCATAAATTATGTGTGGCACATTGACTAACACCACATGTACATAAAGGACGCTATGGTAATATCCATTGGTCCTATTGATTGCAAGGGATTCCAATTTCCGGAACCCTTCTTAATTTTGAATGTTTTTGGAACATATCTCGTTCATCTTAGGTTTTATCTAAGAAATAGAAACTTTGTATCTCCACGTTTCAGTTAATCTTACATGCAAGCTATGTGTCTTTTGATAGGTGGTTGATGCGGACAAATTTTTGGAAGTGTGCACTAGTGGAGATGCCCTCAGTAAAGATGACCACTCCGGAGGATACGCAAATGGTAGATTCTTTATCATTATATCATCTTTCTCAATACATGTTGGTTTTAATTATCTAGAGTAACAATATTGAGTAAACTCAACCAACACCACCCTCAACAACATTAAGTTCAAAGTTTTTGTTGAACGCCTAAATGATGACCCCTTATTGAAAGTGGTATAAAAGCTTCCAAACCGGAAATTTCCAACAGTAATAGCAGATGGATCGGGTTATTCGGTTCCCAAATTTGTTTGGTTTGTCAAAAGTTTGGAGAGTTAAAAAGGACTTTGAGAAATTGTGGCCGCCAAAATTTATCCTAGTGATGACAAATTAGTGGAGACACAGACACGGTTACTGTAGGTTTCCCTATTGTTTATGAATTTTTTTTCGTTTTGAAGAAATGAACAGTGTAGAAGAAATATTACTCGAGGTCTTTTTCATCTTTCTTTTTTCCATGTTTAATGAGACCCCCCCACCGACACACACACACAGCATAACATTTCTAGACCAAATTTGACTCATCTTGTGTTTAGAAGTTTTCCATTAAGTCAGTGGCCATTTGTCTTCCTCTTGACAGTCCACTTATTTTAGTTTTATTGTATGCAATTTAATTTAATCTAATCCCAAGCACGTAGTTTAATTTAGACTGTCCACACAAATCTGTCCTACGACCATCTATTTGCTTTCTTTCTCTAGCCTAAAATTGCCCATCTAGAGGTGTATCTTGAAGGATATAAATCTACCAAATTCAATATCAAAGATGATGTAATCTCCTTTAGAACTTAAGTTCAAGTCAAATTCCCAATTAGAACGAATTTGCACTCTAAACCATCATATGGTTTGGTATACTGATTAATCGACAAGAAAGGATTGAACCTTTAATTGTTCAATCTAATTGAATTTTTAAATTGGGGTGGGTTGTGGGTTTGGGTTTGGGTTTAGGGTTAGGGTTAGGGTAATCCTAATTATTAACCATTTCTTTTTAATGTGCACTACTCTTTAATTACCCAGTTTTGTTGTTAACTTGTTATGGTTACTCAGTGGTTGTGTGGGTTCCTCAAACACAAGCTAATCCAGTGATTATATCATGAGACGCAACCACGACCATTCGACATTGCTGATTTCTGAAAACAATAGGGAAACCGTATTAGTATTCCCCTTCCCAAACTTTAAATCACAATAACTTTGAAAATTAATGGCAACTTTAAAGGGATGGTTTATGTTGTGGATTAAGTTGACATGATGGTGACACAAATTCCCCTTTGTCTTGAGAGAGTTTAGGTATATTTTCGTAATTTTAGGTTCAAAAGGGAACTTAGGACATGAGTCTTTTAACCTAAGTAAGTTGGTTTGGGGTTGAGGGATTTTCTTTTTATTTATTATTATTTTTTTCCCTGAGCATTTTCATATTTTGGATAATGCATCGTTTTTATTCTCTCTTTTACATGGTTTAGTGTTTCTTAATTGTTTTTTGAAATTTTCATTGACTGACAACATGCACCATGCGCTTTGCTTCTGCTTTATAGAAGAAAGAGCCCGTTGTCATGGAAGTGAAAAGCATGCAAAAGAGAGAGAATGTATAGTTCCTCCCGCAGACTATGTTGTAGAATACGTATGCGGAGATTCAACGGTAGAAGGGGATGTGATCTCAAAGTCTGAAGTTTCAGGCAAAGAGAGATCTGGTTTCATGCTTTATCAGCAGCATAAGGTGATGTGGTCAGTGCTTACTGCTGTTTGTTTGGTTGCTGCGGTCTCTATTGGTTTATCAAGGGCAAGGTAGAAAGCAGACAACAGAAGAACGTGGCTTTAAGACAAAAAGGTTACGTGTTTTTAGCTTGATTTGTGGACCAATTATGCGATCATATTCCTCCATCCAACTCTGCACATTACTTTTGTTTCTGCTAACTTGTTAATCTTATCTGTAGAAATTTGGATTAAGTTTTGTGATCTCATTGATTGATATGAGCAAATGCACCATCAACTCTTGCATTATTAAGTGCATCCAACCAACCTGAACCTTGGGTGACACCCTGGAGACCAGGGGTCTCCAGGTCCAGGGGTGTGTTGGAGGTTTGTGTTGAGATTTGAGAGAATGCGCTTTCCTTTTGGCAGCAATGTTGAACTTTTGCTGCTATTGAAAGAGGTTTTTACATGTCTTGTAATTGAAATTACTGCGTGTAGGAAAAGTTGGCAGTGGACTTGGAAAGCTGCTGGAAATCCACCTGGGCTTCAATGGACATTTGGACATGCTTGTTTAATATTCTGCCAACGAAGGAATCCGAATAAATGTACCGGTTGTTATGCACGTCAGTCTCTCTCTCTCAAACCATTCCATTAGTGGTTGATCTTTATAATTTATAAGAGATAATTCTTATAATAATTTTCGGTAATTTGTTTAGCAGCAGCTGCTTTTTGTCTCGTGACTGGTGATGAAACGGAGACTTGGTCAGAACAAGTCAAAATTGCTGAATCTGGTGCAAATTGAGGACCATAATGATTATCTTCTCTCATTTTTAACGTTCCAAGTTTTGCACCACCTCCAGCTACATCATTTCCTTCCATTTTTCAGATCTTGAAATTAAATGAGAAAATAAAGAGTACTCTAAAGTTTAAGAGAGAGAGAAGTGTCGACTAAATATGGGAGGAGAAAGAACCAAGTGTTTTGAAAGCCATCGTTTTCCTCAACTCTTTTTATGATGTCATATTATTATTATTTTTTAATTATTTTATGGTTTGAGATCCAGAGTTGGTTTAGCTGTGAACTGTAATTGAACAGGTAGATAGATATTGAAAGATAGATTAGATTCTCTTTATATTAAATTTACTAGCAATTGTGCACGTGCGTTGCATGTGAATCTCAATATAAGTAAAACAAGTTAACCAGCATCTTTCCCTTATGATTCAACAGTCCACGCATGCGTACAGATTTACAAAACTAGTTCAAGAAAACTATACAACAGCAAAGCATGCAGACATAAATAGCTTTCTCTAAATTTCACAAGTTCCAAAGCACAGAACATAAAACTAAAACTACTTGCATCTGTAAATGATATTATATATGTTTTTTCCAACCAAGTAAAACTAATATGCTGCGGTAATGAGTCTCTAAGAACCAATCATGTCTTGAAAACGAATCTACCACAAATCAGCATATAGAAAATGTATGGTTTGGGCATATAGAAAATGTATGGTTTGGTAACACCAGATGCGTCATCATTTCATGCAGAAGAGTACTAGATGTCACAATTGCTTATGCTCAGCACAAAAGAGACATTGCATTCTTAAATGTATATCCTTATCAAGTAGATCAATCACCTAAACCACAATAACTATGGATATTTCTAAATATCCACAAATGTGTCACAGACCATAAGTTAGTGGCACAACATTATTTTTCGGTATTTGGGCGTTGCACGGTTTCACAATTTACCCTTCTTTAAAAATCTCACAATCTGTCAAAAGAATGAAGCTTAGAGTCAGCATCCGCACTCACTCAAGTGGCATACCTTTTGCATGATGGGTCAGCGAGGAAAGGAGAAGAACAGCCACTTCTGCATAAACATTGTGACCATTAAACCCAAGAAAAAATTAGAATTTCATTGAGTTTGATTTCTAGACTATTGATAATGAAGCCAAATTCAAAGTGTTTTTCGTTTCAGCATGCTTTCAGTCTATAATCAATTTTTTGTTGCTCAAAAGTAAGTGCAAACTATCTGATTGTCCTAGAAAATTAAACAGTGGTTCATCTCTTCAAGCATCTCATAACAGGGTAATCAGCAAGCTTGCAACTATCAAGGCAGACCCCTGCAATTACAACTACAAATAACCCAAATAGAACAATTACAATTACGTTACTCCGTAAGACTGTGATCATTAGAGGGATGTTCATATTCAATCATATCCAAAGAACAAAAAAACTCACTCATGATGTGAGGGGCTACCAATCCTTTAGCTCTCAAGAGCAATCCAACTAACTTACATATGTATTTTGCATATCTTATTTTGGAACTTTAAATATTGCAATGTTGCGGTAATAGAAATATATGGTGGAGGAAAATTAGGAAGAATAAGACTAAAAATTTTAATCGGATCAGGCCCATAACGGTTCGGTACATACTTAATCCAGAACCAATTCAATAAGAGTCTGGTTCTGATTTTCAAGACCCAAAACCGATCCAATATGCTAACTATCTGTTCCTGACCCATTTTTATTGGTTCAGACCGGATGGGGTATCAATTCTTACTCGACCCATTGCGAGCCCTAAATCCAACTAACTCTAATCCCCCTAACCTAAGCAACAAATAAGTTATGCACTGCAAAAGAAATTCTAGAAATAAACCAAAATGCATCACAAATTGATCTAACAATAAATAAAAAATAGCAAAGGACAAAGCATAATATGGACATTGGGATATTGCTGATTATAAATCTATCAAATTGGCGGTATTGCTGATTATAAACATTTGGATATTCTCGACATCGTAGACTCGCGGTTTTTCGATTCACAAGATATAATTGACAATGACTATTCTACTTGTTCTGAGAAGGACTGGCACCTCACTAGGCACTAGCCATCTATCTATTAACACTAACACTACTAAAGCGCTGTCCTTTACTGTGTTCTGAGAGCTCCACGTCATCTTTACAAATATATTAAAAGAAAGATGCGAAAAAAAAATTAATAACCGCCAAAGCGGTTTCGTTCACTCTCTCATATTTTCTTCCCCAAGCGTTGCAACAATTGAGGAGGACTCAATCCCTCACTGCAAATGCCCTCTTTCAATCCCTCAATATTTTCTAATCTGTTTCTTCCCTCTATTTTTCATTTACATCCCTCATCAGTTTTAATGTTGGTTTCTTGAAAACAACAGAGAAATTGCTCTCTTCTCCATTCCATTTTCTTCTCCTTCTTTAGTATTTTCATCTTCCGAAGAAACTATACCATGTGTTGTTTGAGAAAATGCCAAAGAAGATATTACTGCACTACTTACTTCATGTGTTTATTGTCTTTTTAGTTTTATGTCCCCACTAGGCATTTCAGTGCTATGTTATTCAAATATCATAATCGAATAGAAAATATTTGGGTTTAATCACAATCGAATAGAATTCACAACTTTCCATTTGAAATTGTTGCAGTCTGGTGCATATTACGTTGGGGTTCTTTCTGTAATACCCAGTATGTCAAGTATGAAGGACTGTTTCATTACATTGAACTGCCACAATCTGTTGACTATAGAACACCAGATGATCCCTTGGATTATTACGACTATTCTATGCTGCTCTATAAAGAAACTCCACCACTCAACATACCTACAAGTTACAGAAGTAGTTGTGAGATGTGACAGAGTCATATTCGCAAGTCTAATGTTAAAGCCAGCTATTAAAACAGTTACCCATTTCCTTCCTGAAATTCTTTTCATTTATATATATGCATCCAATCTTCAGTTTTCTTACTCAATTGACGTCTGACTTATGAGTTTAGCCATTTTTAGTATATTCAAAAACATTGTACTGTTTCTTTTATCTTTCTTTTAAAACGGTTCTTTGTTTATCCATTATTGGTATCCTCTATTTTTGTGCATAAATTAAGACTCAACATTTGTGCAGTGACTTCAGTGCAAGCCTTGCCAACTTAACAACCATGTGTATAACATTGTTCCATAAGCTTGCAAACAAGGTAATATTCCATTTTCTATTCTTCTTGAAAAAAAAAATCTACTCTGCCTGCTCTGTAAAAAACATTTTCTCAATTGAAGATAGAGTTCAATTATGTTAGCGTGGGGTGCTAAAACAAAGATTCATGATGTCTGAAGAGTTACATTATCTTTTCCTCTTCAAGGTGTTCATCTTTGGGTTACTAGAGATGTCTGGTCAGCAATATGGGTGTTGAGTGCTACAAAATAGGTTTTTTAAATCTGAGGTTTTAATCTTTTTTTCTTTTAAGGTGTTTATATAAGGGTGATTTAATATATATATTTATCTTTTGTTTACAGGGAGGAAAAAAATTAAAATTATATTTATGAGTGATCCCATACTCAGATCATCAAGCAAGCAATCTCCATTTTCAGTGAGAGCTAGGTCAGCAGTGACTGAATCAATCAATGCCTGGTGAAACTTTGATACTTCTTTCACTAGTGAAGCTTCAATTCATTGACAATCATTTTATTTCAAAAGGTCCTTTACTGAAGGGTAAAAGGCTCTGTTTGTCTCCTAGCTTGGAGCCCTTATCCTAATGCATGAGTATATTAATCTGATCACACAATTCCGCTCTCAAAAACTTCTGGAATCTACTTTTTCTTTGATAAATGACAAGGTATTACCTCTCTTTCACTGAATCTTTTTTATGTCGTTAAACCACTATAGTTATTAAATGTAATGTTTATATGAAATATTTTGATGGACCCCTCTTTTCTTTTTTCTTCCCTTTATTCCGATGATTTTTTTTCCCGACATTGTAACAATTAAACAACATTAAATACTGTCATCTTTGTTGACTGTGACTGCATTAGCTTTTGGACATTAACGGATATACATAGCAGGCTTGATATTGCAGGAATGCGCTATATAATCTTAATGTAGGAGAAACAAATTACTTTATTACTTACTAACCTATAGTTTCTTGATGTCTAATAACTTCCCGATAGTTTTCACAATTTAATTTTCACCCAAAGAGTCCCATACTCAACTCAGTTTAATTTTTAATTTGTATCATATTGAATACAGTTTGAACCCAAACAATCCATTTCATTACCATGTCTTTTGCAGTGCATAGTGATGTTGTGGTGCATTGCCACTACTATAGTTTCATGGTGTCTTTTGTTTTGTCCCCCCTTGCATCAATAATGTATTTTGTGTATATTTTACGAGTAGAATTAAAACTAAGTTACATTGACACGGACACGTGTGTCCATATCCGACATGGATACGAAGTGTCTGACACGGCAAGATATAAAAAATTGAGGTATATTACATACGGGTATGTGTTCATGTGTGCCCGACATGGACACGTGGATACGTATACCGACACAGATTTTTTTTGAAATATGGCATGTCCATGTAACATAGAATTAAAACAATGTCTCATTTATTTAGATTATACATACGACTGAAGCGTATCCGACATTATGTATGTATATATATAGGATCGAGACTAGGTTTGAATTGAAACAAGTTTTAGTGCATAATTTGAGATTCTTAAGTATAACAAGATGACACGCTGACCAAAAACAAGTTTGGCATTGATATGTTATATAAATTTAGAAGACGTTAATAAGTCAATACAGATATGGCAATGGAGGATTGCTTCTAGAAATGTTTAAAAGCCTCCAAAAGGCTGTGAGCACCATATGAAGTTTCCGAGATCATTGTTATTAATTAAAATGAAACGGAAGCATTTTGTGACTAGCACGATATAATATTGGTCGTCATTCTTATTCATTCTTGCAATTGTTTGTCAGAGTTCGGGCTGTTCCTACGCTAGGTATGTCTATATCTTAAGTTTCTTTATTACAAAAAGAATTTACACATCTAAGTTGCTTCCATGTGTCTTATTAGTTTTTGTGAAATTCGTTTGTTATGAAAAAAACACATCTACTTTGTGTAGGGGAGCAATATCCCCATTAAGGAACATTGCACACGCACGAAGCATAAGCGATCTCAATACATCGACCTCCAGGACCGATCTATCAAGCAGCTCCACTAAGGAACATTGCACACGCATGAAGCATAAGCGATCTCAATACATCGACCTCCAAGACCGGTCTATGAAGCAGCTCCTTCCATTATAGACAATTTACAAACCCATTATCCATACATTGCGCGATTTCCATCCGCCATGTATGTTATCCGCCATCCTTTTCATCAAGTTCCTTGCGGTTGTCATCCGGTAGCGATCTCGTTTCCAAAGAAGGCCGATACCTTTACTCGACCAAACCGCAATAATCGCTTTTTACCGTTCATTTGCGCCCGTGGTCATCCAAATACATAAACCGGGTTCACCGAGAACGGTATAATGCATGTACGCCTCAAACCGACCTTCACAGATGATTATTCCACCATTCGGAGGCCCTAACCCTTCACTACGGACGGTTTTTCAATTCAGCCGGGTTCAGATATTTCCGTGTCGGGAACATTGATCCCATAAGCCGCCCTCACATTTCAGAAACGAGCTAGCAAAGACGATGATCTACCGCCTACCGGGGTAACTCACTTGCTAAGCGTCATCTCCCTCGACCCGACGTGCATTTGCCACGCCACACGCCGATTCAGATCGATTATTACCCTCATCTACCCTAACTTCCTCATCCACTTCAGTCCGACCGCCACCACTCAACGAGTCTTCATTATCATCTTCATACTCTCCACAGCTCAGTGAAATCTCCCGAACCTCTTCCGAGCGAGTGTCGTCAGAATCCGACATTGTAATGTTTCCTTTTTATCAAATTAACTCAAGCTTAAACCCTACAGCCTAACACTGACCTACCAACTTAACAAATCGTACTGGAACGAGAAGAAAGCAAAGTGAAAATGAAAAGGAAACAGCAACAGAAGCACTCACCTGCAGAACCCTAGCTTGCGTTTTTGCGGAAGAAGGAAGTTGGAAATGCCTTTTTGGTTATCCCAAATTTGATTTTGCACAACCACCTGTTCAGTTACCAAGAAGTTATGATTACGGCCTATGATATAGCTCACACACGTGTCCAAGGACCTGTCTTTTCCAGAGTTCCGAATAACGCGGCGACACGATTCCTTTCCAACTGCTATGATTCTGTCACGTGCCAGCCACGCCCTAATTTTTCTTTCCCGCCAAAACCATCATGCTACAAGGTTCGAACTCAGCGGCATCTCAGTCAGAACGTTCACCATAGCTCGCTCATGCTCCGCACAAGTTTTGATTCTTCTCTCAGCAGATCGCTTACATGGACGCAACCAATCCACTGAGAGGGGGCTGTGTAGGGGAGCAATATCCCCATTAAGGAACATTGCACACGCACGAAGCATAAGCGATCTCAATACATCGACCTCCACGACCGATCTATGAAGCAGCTCCACTAAGGAACATTGCACACGCATGAAGCATAAGCGATCTCAATACATCGACCTCCAAGACCGGTCTATGAGCAGCTCCTTCCGTATAGGTGGTACGCTTAAATCTAGCCCGAGGCATCACAAAACGGGCAGAAGACTGGAGACTGAACGCCTCGGATAAAGACATACCCCACCATATGTAATCATCACCAAAATCTTACCTTTACTGGGAAATACGGGTTACCTCATCCGCTCCCAATCATCATATAACTCATAATAAGGATTACTCAACACCCGTTCGAAATCTCCTCCCTACATTTGTCCACAAGGGTCCACGTGTCCCAAAGATCTAAACTCTCCAAAGCCTATAAATACCACCTATTGGAACTACGTCAGACCTGATTCTTCTCTCCCCAAAAAGAAATCAAGAGAAGATACGTAGGCAGCTCGCTTAACAGCGAACTCGGTCTAATCAAAACCATAACCTCCCCTTTTCTACAGTAATTAGGAGAAAACCTAAACGCTCCTTTACACTTTGGATCTACTTTTTGTTTTTCCCTGAAAGTTTGATTTGATTTGCTTTTATTTGAAACTATGAAAAAAATGTTAGAATGCCAGTGACTTCATTACCCTAGATTGAATTTAACTATGTCAGACTTCATTACTCCTGCTCTCATGCTCAAATACTAATTTGTAGTAGAAACACAACACGCTTATTTGTTCATCAGTATTGACTCAACAAACTTAGTGCACTGAATGGAGTTCAAGAGCATTTGCCTAGCTTCATGTTTTTTTAAACATATATTTTTTCCCATTACAGTTGACCTGGGGATTGAGTATTTATAAAAGAGGAATAGCTAATGCACAATGTGTTGCTATTTGAGGCATCACTAGCAAAACAAATGTTGGGTATGATATTGTGAGGTCTATTACTGACAAAATCCTATTTGGCTTGGAAGGTGCAGAAATGGTGATCAACTTAAGTTTTAAGAAAGGAGTTGCTGACTTTACTGGTGCCATTTTTTTAGGGAAGTACAAAGAAGATAGGGAGGATACTTGCAATCTTGCAGATCCTAAACAATGCTCGGATTGGGCTTGGAGGCAAATACTGGGTGGTCGTTAAATTATATTTGAATTCCCTTTCTTCTGTTGTAATTTATGGTCTACCAAGCTTGCACCCTGGCCTTTCATGTATGGCCCAGTGGTATATTGTGAATACCAACCTGACTTCAAAGAAAATCCGATTATCTTGCCGAATTACTTAAGCGGCTAATTTTGTTATATATATTTTAAATTTATAGAAGACATTTTCTCATATTTTCGTCACGCATTTTACTAGCCTAGAATTGTTCCAGTTGGGACTCCAGCCATACAAGAAACAAGCTGATTGATCGCATCTTACTTCTTAGCAGTTCCCTTGAAAAAGGTGTCAGTCCGAGATGTTATTGTGCTCCCTTTTAATCTAAACAAACTTATGCATGTGGTGTGCAATCAACAACATACATGATCCATTGTCTTGACTCTTGACTCCTAATCCAAGTGCAATGTTAAACCTTGAAAACATATGATATTTCTCTTACAAATTAGAATAGATTTTTTGGTATAATCCTGTACAAAAGTAGTGTACTCGTGTTTATTTTGACAGTCCAGAAGGCAAATTAACACAGTTTTCCGCTTATAGAATCTTATCACTAGCACTTCACAGCGGTGTCTTTCTTCTATCTTGCTATTTTACTTTCAGCTTATGTTCCAAACACAGATTTGTTAAAAAAATATAAAATATCCTGCTGTATTTTCAAAATTTAGCTTTCACAACGCGGGTCTTTTCCAGATTGTCTTTCGCCAGACAATTAATATTCATAGATGATAAAGTTTTACACAAGCATTTTTTCAAAGTAGGAAAAAAAAAAGGAAAAAATTGAGTTCCATAGTCGTACTATGTTGTGGGTAGGATTTTCACGACCCAGGCTTATGGTTCAGTTCCCGTGCAATGTACGGGTAGACACGCTAGTATGAACTATACCAGGACTTGTCCTGCAGTTGTTGTCAATTATGGACAAATCTTTGTATTTGGAACAACCAACAAAAGAGATGATATTGATGTTTCATATTCTCAAGTGTATGAACCCGACAAGGATAAATGGTCACCACTATGTGGATCTCCTATCGGTGTTTATTATGATGATTATTATTATGATGGTATAGTCGCTGCCTGGTATTTCCTTCCGGGAAACCAGGGGGTTCTTATCTTTCCCGAGTCTAGTCAAACCTATCACCGATATAATTTTGCTGGAAATCAATGGACTTCTAGAAGGCGCCATTTTGCTTCTGATGATGATACTCAAAATCATGGTATTGTTACTCAAAAGCCACTTGTAGACGGTTTTATGTATCACTGTGATTCAGACAATGAAAGTGGCAGTGACAGTGGCGAATCCGATGAGTCTAAGTTTTATGACAAATCTGTAACTATTAGCGGGTTAGAGAAGGCTTTCCGCAAATATACCCATATTGATATGGAGATACCCATTTTGGTTCACCTACAATTATACAAGGCCTACTGAGCCTGCGAAACTTCCTTGTCTAACCTTTTCCATTGAGAGGTCGGGCAGTGCATTCACAGCAAAGGAGGAGCATTTCAACTTTTATCTCGTTAACGAATATGAATTTGAAGCTCTCAATGCCTTAACAATTGATACTGTGAGTATACGGCCTTTATCCTTTGTGTACTCGTGACAGTACTGTAAGGGAGTAAAATTCTCATTAAAGAATATTAAGTACGCATTAAATATAAGTAGAAATCGTAAACAAACTCATGACATCGACCTCCAAGATCGATCTGCGAACAGCTCGCTTCATGTAGGTGGTACACTTCAGCTCGCTCAAGAATATCTCAAGACGAACAAACGACCTGAGGCAGAACGCCTCAGATAAAGACATCATATCTAATCCAAATATAATCATTACCGGAACCTTACTTGTACTTCAAATCACCGTAAAATATGAACTACTGCACCTACTCCCTATGATCACGCAATTCCTACCAAAACTAACCTAACCCACGTTTATAATCTCCACCCTACATTTGTATATACCAGTACACGTGTCTTATGGATGAACACCCCCTTGTGCCTATAAATACCACCTACATGAACTACGTGAGACCTGATTCTTCTCTCCTACCAAAAACTCAAGAGAAGATACGTAGGCAGCTCGCTCGATAGCGAACTCGGTCTTTACTAAATCTAAACCCATTATCCCCTGATCTTAGTTGTAAAGGAAAACCAAAACGTCCCTTTACATTGGCGCCGTCTGTGGTCTCGATTACTTGAGAAACCACTTTCACACTAATCAAAAACCAGAATCTCAAGCCCATGAAGCATGGCAAGCCTCGAAGCTCAAGTTCAAAGCCTCGCAAACCAACTAGGTTTAACAAATGAGAGCATTTCCTTGCTCAGGCAGGAAAATGCTGCTCTACATGCGCAAGTAGATGCTCACCAACAACAACCAGTTGGTAACGTCGCTGAGAACGGCATCAATGAAGTTAATCAATAGATTAACGAACCGCCGCGAAATGATCGCCCGAGTGCGAAGAAAGGATGCAACCCAGATTGTTCAGAAAATGCTCAAGACGTATCGCACGTCTCCGTTCAGTGCTGAGGTACTCATTAAACCCTCTCCTCAAGATTTTGTTCAACCACGTTTCCCAATGTACGATGGCAGCACGTGCCCCGGTCAGCATGTGGCTCGCTACATTCAAAGCCTGACACTCTACAGTTCACTCGAGTTTGATCACCTTCACTGTCGATTATTTCCTGCCAGCCTCAAAGATGGTGCACTCGATTGGTTCTTCTCATTTGAGTTAAACTCGGTCAAGACCTTTGAGTAGCTTACTGATCTGTTTGCCAGTCAATACGTCCACAATAGACGTAAGAAAGCGGATCTTGATTCACTGTTCCAGCTATCATTTGGCGAAGATGAAACCATTCGGCAATTCCTAGGGCGGTTCAAGGCCGAACTACTATGTATGGAAAGCGGCCTGAAAGAGTCTTTCGCCACACTGGCATTCTCTAATGCCTGTCGAGTGCGTAACACCGATCTCTCTAGATCACTGATGAAAGAGCGTCCAGAAACGCTGTCCGAACTATATGCTCGGGTAGACAAATATATTAAATTGCAAGAAGGTTTGAAACGTTTGAAACTCCATGGCTTAGCAGAAGACCATGAGGTTGCAGCGATCTTTAATGACACCCCACGTGCCAAAAAGTGATCCAGGTCGCTTACAACCAAAATCGGGCAACCGATTGGACAACAGCAGAGAGTTCGCTATCCTGACACGCTCTCCCAGTTACATATTGGAAAAAATCAAGCGAGCTTCATATTTTCGACCTGATGTGAGGCAACCAACAGATCGACTTGACAAGCCCTACTGCGCATTCCACAAAGCAAAATGTCACGAAACCAATGCGTGCTGGGGGCTAAAACACTATCTTCAAGACCTCATTGAAGCTGGTCATATAAAACAGTACACCAACATTGCTGACGGCGACTTGCGCCATAAGCTCATGGCTCCCCGAGTGCGCAGTCGATCTCCACCTCGCCATGACCGCCAAAAGGTTCAAGCTCGCCCCCACAGCAGAGGACGTCCTAGAGACCGTTCTCGCCATAAGCGACGACAACACTCATCAGATCGCGACAATGCCAGAGCCATTCATATGATTACTTTCCCAGATGATTCTGTGACTTCCTCCAGAGAGAAAAGACGGCATGTCGGCGCTCTTCAAGATGTTTATCATTTCTCTTCACAAGCAGCACACGCCCCACGAACTTCAAGTCGCAACTCAGGAGATATCACTTTCACAGAGGCCGACCTCAACAAGGTCTGCCTCCCTCACAATAATGCACTCGTCGTCCATGTCAAGATCAGCGACTGGACAGTTAAGCGTATCTTGATCGACCCTGGTAGTTCGTGTGACATTTTGTTCTACCATACCATTCAAGAGATGAACCTACCTAAGTCCGTCTTTATAGATCTGATTGCTCCTCTTTACGGGTTCAATGGCTCCAGAGCCGACCCAATTGGTGATATCATACTCCCAGTGTTAGTGGGAACACGCGAAGATAGAGTTAGTTTCAATACGCATTTCAGCGTCTTGGACATTAAGTCATCCTACAACGCCATCCTAGGGCGGCGTTGGATACATCAAATGCAAGTTGTACCATCAACATTGCATCAAGTTCTCCGTTTCCCGGGCCCTAGAGGCATGATGGAGCTTCGGAGCAATAAGCTCGAGGCTTATCATTGTAACCAAGTCCTCTCAACGAATAAGACTGTCGATCTACCTCTCAGCACAAGCGACGAGCCTACCAGCTACACTATGGCCAAAGATTTGGTCGCAGAGGTCAGAACCAAAGTACCAAAGCAACACGCTGGGGGCTCCAGCAAGCAACAAGGTCTATCCGTCAGTGCAGATCCCATACGTCAATCAACCCATTGTTGCTCCACTAGTCATGATCCCAGAGGTCGCTTCATTTGTTGCTGCGCCACCTGCCAGGATCCTAGAGATCGCACCACCATGTGCCGCACAATCAGTACCGATTCCAAAGTTCACTCCAACCCCTAATGTTGTGACCACAGAGGCCACCTCAGCCCCTGTTGTCGTCGCCACAGAGGTCGCTCCGACCACAGCTGCCAAGCACATCGTCCCTCAAAGCGGCAAAGGATCTCCAGAGATTAATCCACTTGTGGATGCATCATCATCGAAGCAAAGACACCCCCCCCCCCCATGCAAAAAAAGAGCGAGTGAACTTAGGAACCGAAGACAACCCTAAATTCATCTATGTAGGGGCTAACCTTGACCCCACACTTAAGGCCCAGCTTGTAAACTTTTTGTCCATGAATAAAGATGTTTTCGCTTGGTCGTATGTCGATGTGCTCGGAATAGATCCTAATGTTGCGTGTCATAGATTAAATGTAAATCCCAATGCTAGACCAGTTCGTCAACGACCTCGCCGATTATCCCTGCGATTTCAGAAAGCCATCAATGATGAGGTTGACAAACTCAAGCAAGTCGGTTTCATCAGAAAAGTAGACTACCCAGACTGGATCGCCAACATAGTCGCAGTCCCAAAAAAGAATGGCACAGTTCGCCTCTGCGTCGATTTCACGAATGTAAATCAAGAAACACCGAAAGATAGTTTCCCTCTACCTCGCATTGACCGACTTGTCGACCAAACCTGTGGCCATGAGCTTCTCTCCTTCATGGACGTGTACAGTGGATACAACCAAATCCCACTCGCTGAAGAAGATCAAGAAAAGACATCATTCATCACAGAGCAAAGAATCTATTGTTACAACGTTCTCCCGTTCGGCCTTAAGAACGCTGGGGCTACATATCAGCATCTCGTTACTGACATGTTCCAGGACATGTTGGGGGACACCATGGAAGTCTACATCGACGACATGGTCGTCAAAAGTAAGAAAGCGGAAGACCACCTCACTCACCTCGAGCGAGCGTTCTCAAGGTTGCGCCGAACTCGAATGAAGCTTAATCTAGAGAAATGCCTCTTTGGAGCGTCCTCCAGAAAGTTCCTTGGGTACCAAGTATCACAAAGAGGGATCGAAGCTAACCCAGACCAAATCAGAGCGTTCTTGGATATGCCCGATCCACAGACAAAGAAGCAAATATAGAAGTTGTCAGGAATGGTCGCAGCACTAAACCGATTCATATCCAGAGCGTCTGACAAATGCCGACCGTTCTTACAACTTCTTAAGAAAGGCGAGCAGTTCTCGTGGAACGATCAGTGCCATCAAACATTCTCAACACTCAAAGAGTACCTGACTACACCTCCCGTCCTGGCCAAACCAACGGATGGCGAAATGCTGGGGCTATATTTAGCGATATCAGACTTTGCCATCAGCTCGGTTCTCTTCAAAGAAGAAAATAATTAAGAGAAACCGATCTACTTTACAAGTAAGACGCTCACTCTAGCATAAAAGAATTATTCTTACATTGAAAGAGCAGTGCTCGCATTATTATACTCGACGAGAAAGTTCAGGCCGTACTTTCAAGCACATCCGATCAAAGTACTTACCGATCTTCCCTTGAAGAAAATCCTTCACAAGGAAAACAAGACAACTCGCATGGCAGTATGGGCCGAAGAACTCGGCTAACACCACATGGAGTTCGTCCCCTGAACTTCTCATAAAGGTCAGGTCGTGGCAGATTTCCTAGCAGATTTCCCTGTTGATGACCCAAATTGGGAACCAGAAACAGAGATCGCACACACAAAGGAAAGTAACAAATCAGTCTGGTCTCTCTTTGTTGATGGTTCTAGCAACCCTGGATGGAGTGGAATCGAAGTCGTCTTAGTGTACCTAGATGGAGCTATGACAGAGAAATCAGTTCGAATCGACTTCGCAACCTCCAACAACGAGGTGGAGTACGAAACATTAATCATGGGACTTCGTATGGTGCTACAGCTCGGTGTAAAGGAACATCAAGTCTTTAGTGACTCGCAACTGGTTGTTCGCCAGATTGCAAAAGAGTATACTATCCACGAAGGTAACCTTTCGAAGTATCTCCAAATCGTTTATCATTTATTGCCTTCTTTTAAGAAAGCTACCATACACCATTTTTTGCGTGACGAGAACCGTCACGCAGATAGTTTAGCTTACTTAGCCACTCAAACACCAAGCTGCGCCCCAAGACAACTACTCATTGAGGTAGTCGACCGACCTGCCTATCAAGTCGAGCACGCCCTAGCAATCAGCGATCTATGCCCACTCTCTGATAATCAGCTGAGTCAAACATGGATGCAACCCATCATAGAATACATCCAACACGGCACACTCCCAGACGAGCGTACCAAGGCCAGGCAAATCCCATATCGGGCACATCGTTATTGCTTAGTTCATAACAAGTTGTTTTGAAAATCTGCTGGTGGACCACACTTGAGATGCATTAGTCCAGAACAAGGTCAATTGATTTTTGTTGAGATCCATGAAGGAGAGTGTGGAAACCATGCTGGAGGTCGCTCTTTGGCCCCTGGCGATTTTCCCAAAGGATATTTTGGCCCGCGATGCGGATCGATGCCAAAGCATACGCCCTCAAGTGCATAAAATGCCAAACATTCGGCCACAACATCATCCAACCAGCTCGCGAGCTGATCAATATAGCGAGCCCATGGCCATTTCACATGTGGGGCATGGACATCATGGGACCGTTCATCCCATAGAAAGCACCGGTTTTAAGCCGTCTTAGCTGCAACCGACTATTTCACTAAGTGGGTCGAAGCCATTCCATTAGCGCATGTCAAAGAGTCACATGTCAGAAACTTCATCTGGACTCACATCATAACTAGGTTTGGTTTGCCACACACATTGGTAATGGACAATGGCTCCCAGTTCAAGAGCAAAACAGTTAAAGAATTTCTAGCCAAGTGGAAGATCATTCATGCATTTTCTACTCCCTAATACGCCTAGAGCAATGGCCAATTAGAAGCCAGCAACAAAGCAATCTTAGAAAATTTGAAGAAAAAGATTGAAAAGAACAAGAGCCAATGACCAAATAAGTTAGAGAACATTTTGTGGGCTCATCGCACCACAACTCGTTCCAGCAGAGGCGAGTCTCCATTCTCCTTGTATTATGGCACGGTCGTTATCCCCACCGAACCGACGGTACCACCAATTTCGATTAGAACTTCGCCGAAGTCGGGACACAATGACTCTGTCTTAGCACGAGAGATCGACTTGTTAGAAGAACGGCGTGATCTAGCCGCCATCATAATTGCATCTTATCAACAAATTCTGAAAAAATCCTACAACAAGCGAGTGCATCCTCGATCTTTTCAACACGGCGATCTAGTTCTGAAAAAGACACAAGATGACTCTAAACTAGCTCCAACACAGAGTGGAACGCGTTGTGGGCAATGGAGCATATTGGATCAAAACTTCGAGGGGAAATTATTGCCACGCCCTTGGAATACTTATTTGTTAAAGAAGTTTTATCAATAAAACTACATTATTGTATATTCCATGTTTATTTGCTGTCAATTCAAGTTTAGTTCTTTTATGTTTGCTATTATCATATACTCTGGTTATGGTCATCGCTAAAGTCATGCAATTCGCGCCACAAGCGCTACTAGCACATGCACACTGTCAAAAGAAAGAATGCTCTCAGTGAGCCATACGCTTTCAGAAGCTACCACGCTCTCTTGAGCCTACAGGCTCCATAGCTTCTTCGAGTCTTGCCAGTCGAGGACCTTTACTTCTAGGATCGACTGAGCGAGAACGCTCTCAGTGAGCCATACGCTTTCAGAAGCTACCACGCTCTCCATGACCACTACGCTCTCTTGAGCTTACAGGCTCCATAGCCTCTCCGAGTTTCGCTAGTCGAGGACCTATACTTCTAGGATCGACCGCGAGAGCGGCTGAACGATGAGCCAGCCATACTTCCGAAGCTACCACGCCCACGTGAGCACTACGCTCTCTTGAGCCTACATGCTCCATAGCCTCTCCGAGTCTCGCTAGTCGAGGACCTATACTTCTAGGATCGACTGAGCGAGAACGCTCTCAGTGAGCCATACGCTTTCATAAGCTACCACGCTGTCTGTAAGCAACACGTTTTCATAACCTATTGCTAACCTGACTACACGTTTGATATATGGACAATTCCCTTATCAAACTATTGCTAACCTAACAGTACTGTCGTCATCCGCGGTCAGCCCGCAAAACAGAACGATACTTACGAGCACAACACTTCCTTAAGCTAAGTCTCAGGCTCCATAACCACTTCACATCATAAGCATAACAAACAGAATAATAGCTACAAGCAATCAAGCAGAAACATGCATTCCATATACATCCGTCAATAGAACTGCCGGCCAATGCAGGACACTAGTTCATGACTCCACCGATCTGCTGGGTCTACCCAGGAAATCCAGATCGGTGCTTCGTACAAGTTGACAAAATTATTGAACTGCCACTTTCATGGAAACCAGTTCAACGTATCAAAAAGGCGGACTACTCAGGCAAGCCTGAAAACATAGCACTATTGTTTAACTCTCACACTGAGAGAAGAATAGACAAAATAATCACAAAGTTTCGATAGCCACAAGCACCAGGGAAGAAATCACCATCAGGGATCAGCTACAACATGCTTGTCTTTCGGGGCAACACTGGTCGAGGGAGTATTCCTTGCAGCTCTCAGTACCACGCACATACCCGTACCCTGGTCCCCACCATCACACGCTTTTTAAGTTGGAAATATTTCTCATCAAGTTCAGCGTATTGGATATAGGCTGTGGTGTACGCATCTTGCGCTTTGCGTGCGACCCCCTGACACTGCTTGGCATACTTAGTAACTTCAGCTAACTTCCCTTGCAGAACAATCATCGCGTCCATAAGCTTAGCATTCTCCTCAGCCACAGCACGACACTTGGTAGTCATCGCTTCCAGCTTCTTCTTGTCAACTCCCCACGCAGCTCGCATACATCCTAGCTCGACTTGAGAGTTGACATCAGTACCAGCGTGCTGCATAGTGTTCTTCAGTTTGTCGTACCCCGCAAGAAACTGCTAGTACAAGACCAAGGTCAAAGTCGCTCGGGAAACAGAAAGAGAAATATAACACATAAACGCTCACCAAACAAGTATCCATATCCATGGTTCCTAACAGCGTTTCCATATCTTCATCTTCCACTTTAGCCTTGTCACCATCCAACACGATCCCTTTCAGAAGACTGGTCACTATGGGTGCTGAGTGGAAGCTGCAGTCAGAACGTTTCATAGCACGCTTCTTCCCCATCTTCCCCATATAGTAGAATTCGCTCCCCACATCCCCAAGACGTAGGGGCGAACTCTCACCGGTGACGTGGTGACCTTGCCCCAAGTCGCTACACTCCTCAGTAGCATGATCGGTATCATCCACTCGCCGGGGAGACCTGAATACAATACTACCAGTCGCGCGACCTGATCTCCTAGGACGCTTGTTGCTTGTTGTCGCTGAAGCGACAACCTTCCTTTTACCACGATCACCATGCACATGAGGATGGAACTCCATTTCCTCCATTATCAGAGGAGAGGTCTCCCTCAAACTCCCCTCTCCTCTAGTATATTTGCGGCATCTAGCCATAATGAAACCTACGAACAAGAATGACACTGTGCGAGTTAACAAACAAACTACAAATTCCTTCTCATAAGGTATATCCAAAAATGGAAACATACATACCTGAAGAAGCAGCGAAGAAAGTGGTGCACAACGGTATGGAGAAGAGAAGCTAAAGCAGGAAGACAAGCAATTGCTTTTGGTATTCTAGGAACAGTTCTACTTATTATGATATAACGTATCTTTCCTAGGTACATCATAATTACATTGAGACTCCAAACGTTAGGCCACCTGGCAGCCATCATTGCACTCCTCCAACCGCTCATTTTCCTACACGTGTCATACACGTGAGGAAATACTTCCATCCTCAGGAACGAATAGAACAACATATGTCCTACTCTATTTGCAGTTCATAGCAAGCTAGTAACTCTCATTACAGGCGACCTACAAAACTAAGGACAATTTAACGACAAGACGCTCATTCAAGCCTACATATTACTTGAAGATCACTTACTCTTGCAAGGCATCCGTTACGCAATCACATAGATATAACAATATCACCATTCATACATTCAACCAAGCAAAAGGCAAACACAATAGAGAAGCAAGCAACAAACATAGCATATAAGCAAAAAGCGAGCTGCTCGGGCAGGCCCTAACCACAGTTCGCGTCATAGCCGAGTTGTTAAGTCTACTCAGGAAATCCAACTCGGCTAACCAACATTCATCATCACATGGCCACCCCAGACCAGTACGGGGCACCAGATCGTTCAGTGTAGTAACAAATAAAAACAAGAAAAGTGAACTACCCAGGTTACCCCAGGAAACCAGCTCTATTGTATCATAACTTACAAGCATTCAAGTTAACAAACCAATATCACAGCTCGCCATCTCCAGGCAAGACAACCAGACCTCCAACTACCAGCGACTCTTCAACTTCAGCATCCCTCCCCTCGACCACGACTGACACACCATCCAAATCTAAACTCATAAGTACATCAGAAGTAGCAGCTTCAGTTCGAGGTAAAACAACCTCTGGCGCGACCAATGTAGAAGTAAGAGAACCACCGGCATCTCCCTGCACCTGTACCACTGAGGTACGAGGAACCCCACGTGCATGCTCCTCCTTCAAAGCTTTATAATCTGCTTCTAGATCAACAAAGTCAATATCCAGATCGTCATAAGCTTTCGTAATGTCTTGAGCAACTTTCTTGCAGTGAAAGGCGTACTCATTCAACCTACCAATTTCCACAATCGCTACATTAATGTTCTCTTCAGCACCCTGTAGTTTCAGCTTCAGATCTTCTACCTAGGTATCCTTCAGCATCTTTGCCAGACTAAGAGCTTGGTGCGCTTTTTTCAGTTCCTCAAGCTCCTTGTGCTCCATCTTAGCGGCGTCTTGATCGTTCTTCAGCTCGTCTGTCAGCTTCACCATAGTTTCTCTATCTGTTTCAGCAAACTGGGCAATCTCCTTCAGCTTCTGGAACCCACTCACAAGCTATAGTCGCACACATATGTTAATAATCAGTTCGCGGTAACTTACATAAGCGAACAAATACATCAAAATGGGACAAATCCACGTACCAGACATTGCGCGATTTCCATCCGCTTCAGGTAATCAGCTAGCCCCTTGTTATTCAACTCCTTACGGTTGCCGTCTAGAGCTATCTGTTCCAGTAGACAAGCTGATACCTTGCTCGACCTGAAGCTACAATCAGTTCGCCTCACAGTTCGTTGCACCCCGTTGTCATCCAAATACACAAACTGTGACTCTGAGTCATCAGCAGCCATAGGTGACTTCCCACTAACCTTACGGGGACCCTTTGCCTTCGCCAGCGGACTAGGCTCTCACACCACAGGGGACGGGCTCGACCCTGCCCCAAAAGTTACCAGGTCCATGACCTGCTCTGGCGACTCGACCACCACCTGAACCACCCCGTGCTGGAGCTCTCACCCCGAACGTGCCTCGCAACTTTGGCAACTCGGGTAGTGTCTTGCTTCGAAGCGTCGGTTTTCCTCTTCTCCGACCTGTTCCTTGCACGAGGATTGAAGACCACCATCTCCGGCTCTACAGGAGCATCAATCGACCCCCTTTCGGGTCGGTAGCTCGACCCACCTGCCCCAGAGGCACCAGCACCTCCAGAGGGTCGCCTCAAGCTGCCACGACCCCGGTTCCTATCCTCCCGAGTTACCAAGTCACTTGTGCGTGTCTCCATCACTCTCCTAGTTTGACCTCGAGCCCGCTCCTTCTGAGCCTTTCTTTTCTCTCGGATCGCTGGACCTCCCTTTTCTACAAAGAAATGGGCTACTTCGGGCAGCTTCGCTTGTTTATGTGCTCGAGTCAACCACGCGAACCTCTCTATCTCCCCCCGATCAGTTCATATCTTTATAGGAAAATCTACAAACAAAGCAAAGACACGGGTCAGTTAAAATAATAGTAAATCACCCAGTAAAACGACAAATGCAAGACACTCCCACCCACCGGAGATATTACAAATCATAGTTTGCAACCTACATCCGCTAGCACAGTAGTTGCCAACTAGCAGTAACGGCCTCTTTGTCCAAGCCTCGTTGCTTACACCGTCAATCACACCAGAACGCGTCGCCATAGTTTGTAAGCTAAAGTTGAAATTACCAGATTGCCTCATAATGAAATACTCAATAATGTCGGATACCCCTATGCAGTATTTGCCACTTGCATTCAGTAGGTTGAACACCTTCAACAGCCGCCAGGTGTTACCAACAAACTGACATGGAGATTTCCAACAATGAGCTAAAAAGTCACAAACCAACTTCGAGAATGGTATTTGCATATACGTTCTCAGCTGGCCCTCACAGATGATTACCCCACCATTCGGCGGGTTGTATTCCTCACTCCGCACATTTTCACTCAACCTTGGTTCGTTTATCTCCAGATCAGGAACGTTGATCCCATAAGCTGCCTTAAGTTCGGGGAACGCACTCGCTACACGACGATCTACCGTCCTAGGGGGCAACCCACTTGAAGACGAACCCTCACCATGACTGACGTGCTGGCAACAGTACCAGCAGAGCAGATTGTACACTACCCTCGTCTACCCTAACTTTCTCACCCCGCCCAGCCTGACTGCCAAGACTCACCGAATCTTCTTTATCTTCCTCATACTCACCATAACTTAAAGAGACCTCCCGAACCTCTTCAGATCGAGTATCATCAGAATCAGACATTTTTACATTTCCTTCTTATCAAAACCCAAGCTTAAACACTAAAACCTAACATCGACCTACCTACTAAACACACAACACTTGAACAAGAAGAAAGCAAACTGAAAATGGAAAGGCAAAGCAGCAGCAGAAACACTCACCTGAGAAACCCTAGCTTGCGATTTTGCTGAAGAAGAAAACAGGAAATAACTTTTCGAGTGTCCCAAATTTGATTTTGTGCAAACCGCCCGTTCAGTTACCAAGGAGTTATGATTACAGCCTATGCCATAGCCCGCACACGTGTCTCAAGGACCTGTCTTTCCAAGATTCCGGAAAATGCGGCGACACGTTTCTTTACCAATTGCTACGATTCTGTCACGTGCCAACCACGTGCCAACTTTCTTTTCCCGCCAAAGCGTCATACGACAAGATTCAAACTTTAAGGCGTCCCAGTCAGTCCGTTTACACCAGCCCACTCTTCCACTCATGCTCAACACGTACATCCATTTTCTCTCAACAGATCGCTTCAATGAACAGCACAATCTACTGAGAGGGGGCTATGTAAGGGAGTAATATTCTCATTAAAGAATATTAGGTACGCATTAAGCATAAGTAGAAATCATAAACAAACTCATGACATCGACCTCCAAGATCGATCTGCGAGCAGCTCGCTTCATGTAGGTAGTACACTTCAGCTCGCTCAAGAATATCTCAAGACGAACAAACGACCTGAGGCAGAACGCCTCAGATAAAGACATCATTTCTAATCTAGATATAATCATCACCGGAACCTTACCTGTACTTCCAATCACCGTAAAATATGAACTACTGCACCTACTCCTTATGATCACGCAATTCCTACCAAAACCAACCTAACCCATGTTTATGATCTCCATCCTACATTTGTATATTGGTACCAGTACACGTGTCTTATGGATGAACACCCCCTTGTGCCTATAAATACCACTTACATGAACTACATGAGACTTGATTCTTCTCTCCTACCAAAAACTCAAGAGAAGATACGTAGGCAGCTCACTCGATAGCGAACTCGGTCTTTACTAAATCTAAACCCATTCTCCCCTAACCTTAGTTGTAAAGGAAAACCAAAACGCCTCTTTACAAGTACTGTGCTTGTTCAAGAATTTCCTTGTCCCTTTCTTAAATGTGTGCTTGGGGCAATACTGTGCTTATTCAAGACTCTCCTTGTTCCGTTGTTTTGGGGCCCAAAGTTTCTCTGGAGTTTTTATTTCTGTGTTGTTTTGGGCGTGTCCTTCCAATAAACAAACTTAGAAAGCATAAAAGAAATCACGACATTCTAGGGGGATGGGGAGGTGGTGAACCTTGTTTTGTGTTGTGCTTTCTCCTTCAGGGTCTAGTCTGATTTTCAATTTGGAGTCAACTGTACCTTGTAAAGAGTTTTGCCTGGTGGTGGGTTTTAGGCCTCTTCTTTTCAGGGATGGGGAGTTGGTGAATCCGGTTTTTGTAGGACGTTTCCATTATGTAAAACATTATAGCTTTCTTATATACATCAGAGAATACATGGTCGTACTCTCTTTTCTCTCCAACCTTCCTTCTTCATTTGCAATAATAAAATTTTACTAGGATGGTTATGGTTTGTCAACGTGTCGAATTCAAGTCGGATGGTATAGGTTTAAGCGTTGCCAAACCTTTTTTTTTGCAGGCAAAATGTGAATATATTAATATAAATATAAGGTTACATGGTGAAGAGTCGTTAACATGTTACATGAGGGGTTCCCACCACCGAACAAAAGGGCTGAGCGTACTCTAGCTAAATCGAAAGTACACCTGATCAGGGCTCTCTATTTTGGGTACAAAAGATGGCCGTGATGCACTCCATTCCGATGCATCCATATCCAAAGTCGCCCCATGCTTTGTTGTGGAATCAGCACTAAAGTTGGCTTCTCTCCAACTGTGTGTTATCCTGTAGGAGAGCAAGTTCTGAGTGGCTCTTTCCCATCTAGTTTTCAGTTTCCATGCAATGTGACCATTTGCAAAAGACTGAGCAACCGATTGGGAGTCTGTTTCAATCCATATTACCCTCCAGCCATGAGCGATTGCTCTCTCTGTTGCTAGTACAATCGCGATGCTTTCTGCCTCATAATTGGTGACCACCCCGAGTCCTTGTGCCAGAATTCCAAGTAAGTTGGATTGGTAATCTCTGAATGTTAAACCTGCTCCTCCTCGTCCCGGATTCCCAAGTGAACATCCATCACAGTTGATTTTAATCTCTCCTTGTTCAGGTGGATACCAGCTTACTTGTTGGATTGCATTGAATGGCTTTGGCTTGCATTCGATGTCCCAAGAGTGTAGAATATCCAGATCGGCAGCAGTGTTGTACATGTGACTCTTGGTCAGACGCCCAGTAACTTGAATGCCCTTCCTTACCTGGTTCCTTATATGTCCGGCATTGAAGATGGAGTCGCTGTATCTCTGAGAATTTCGCATCTTCCAAATGGCTACTAGCATACTTAGAACTACCGAAGTCCATAACTCTCTGATCAAAGGGCTTGCGAGCCTTTTAGCTTTGATAAGCCCCTTTATGTCTATCTCCCCTGTTGCTAATTGCGGATTCAAATGAAATTTTTGAAGAATCCATTCCCAAAGTGCTTGTGATATGGGACAGCTCCATAGCAAATGCTCGTAACTCTCCTCCTCTTCTTTACATCCGTCACATCTGGAAACAATCGGTATGCCTTTGCTCTTCACCTTATCATCCGTCGGAATGATTCTTTGCAATATTTTCCATGCAATCCCAACTGTTCTGGGGTGCACATAGCTATTCCAGATGGTATTTCCCCACCAGACAACAGCCTCCTTCTCTCTGATTGTGTCAAAAGCAGAGGACACTGAGAATTTCCCTTCCTTATCCGGTTTCCAGATTCTTCTATCCTCAGTCTCGGTACTTGGAGGAAGTAGAGAGTTAAGATCCATATCAAGACAAGCGAAGACATTGATCAGATTATCAGGAAAGCTCCATTGATTGTTCACCATCAGGTCCCGGACTTTTGAAGAATGATTACTCCAGTCAAATTGCGGTTGCAGGTCCATTGCCGAGTTTGTACCAACCCACGCATCTCTCCAGACATCTAGGGAGCTACCTGAGCCAATAGACCAGCCCATATGCCCTTTCATTTCTTCCAAAGCCCATTTCAGCCCTTTCCAAATGGATGAGCATTTGTGGCTAGCCAACCACCTGCCGTGCTTCAATTTATATTTCTCGCACCATATCGTGACCAGCGATTGTCCGCCATGGTCATTTGCCATGCCGGGTTTCATGAGCAGAGCAAGGTTTAACTCGCCCGAGGGGTCTAAGACCTAGACCCCCTTCCGCCTTTCCTTTTGCACACTTTCGCCCATTTTAGCGTGATAGTTCTACTTACTGCTGGGTTTCCTGACCAAATGAAGTTTCTGATGGCTTTTTCCCCTTCCATTATACTTTGTCTTGGCCATTTATAGATTCCCATGTTGTATACTGCCATACTGTTCAGAATGGACTGTGCAAGGACCACTCTCCTCTGAAATGAAAGTAGCTTTCCTGCCCATCCACTTGCTCTCTTTTTGATCTTGTCAACTAGAATTTGCATGCTGGATTGGGTGACACGTCCCTTGAAAAGTGGTACCCCCAAGTATACTTCAGGCAATGAACCTTCCTTCATGTCAAATAGCCCTTCCACCTTTCTTCTTTTGGTGTCTGTCATGCTTCCGATGAACAACTTACTTTTTTCCTTATTGATGAGCTGTCCAGCCGCTAGTTGGTAAGCATTCAGGCAATCTCGCAAGTATCTGAGGCCTTTTAAACTTCCATTGGCAAAAAGGATGATGTCGTCCGCAAACAGAAGGTGTGATGGAGAGTATGTATTCCCAACGAAAGCCATGGGGATGGTTCTGCCAGAAGTTTGTAGTCTCACTACGCTTCTGCTAAGCGCATCCTCAGCAATAGCAAATAGGAGCGGAGATAGAGGATCCCCTTGTCGAAGTCCTCTGCCAGTACCAAAAAACCCACACGGTCCACCATTAATCATGATAGAGATCTTTGCGCTACTGAGAATGTTCTTGATCATATCCTGGAACTTTGTGCGGAATCCAAATCTCTCCAGCACCATAAAGAGGAAATCCCAGCTTAGAGAATCAAATACTTGAGAGATGTCCAATTTGATGACGGCATTTCCACCCCGTCTTTTTATGTGCATATCATTCATGAGTTTGAGGCCATTGCGAGGTTCTTCCCCTTGAGAGAAAACCATTGCTCACAGAAATGATGTTCATGACAATAGAGGTTAGCCGGTTAGCCAAAAGTTTAGAACATTTCAATTTCCAATGAAGAACAGAAAATGCGTTCATTCCTTGCGGGATGATGTGATCGATGAAGAAAGAGCGGATGGCCACAAACATCCATGCTCACAATGCTCTAAGCTTCGGAAGGATCCAGCCACCGGATGGTGAGCTTTGTGGATCCATACCCATGATCATTAATGCATTATTTCTCTCCCCCTCAAGGTACAATTTGAGAGTGTGTCATTTTGTTGATCTGAAACCTCATGTGGGATAAGGTTCAAAAGCTCCTGGTTCCGCAGTACCGGGATGGCCGCAAACTTGGCTTTGTAGGCTTGCACCATGTACTCCTTGATAAGACCTTGGTCATACAATATAGTTCCTTCAGCTGTCTTTATCTCCGAAATAAAATATTTGGACTGCCGAATTCGTGCTTTAGCCTGGAAATAAGCCGAATTTCTATCCCCTTCAAGCTCCTCTTTGATGCATGCTCTTTGTTTCCACATAGTAGCTTCCAGGTGCATGAGATTTGAAATGATTTTCTCCGTTTCCATTTCTTCTAGGTGCCGCTGACTCTCAAAGGACTCCTGCTCTTGCTATTTTTGGATGTCTTTGAGAGTTTTGTTTGCCTGAGCAATTTGATCTCTAGTGCCCCAGTAAGTATTTTTGTGCCAGGCCTTTAGAGTACTTTTGAGACGTCTGAGCTTGCGCATGATGAGACGAATAGGGCCATCACACATTGGCTCGCTCCAGCTTTGCTTTACCATATGCATGAACTGATTGTGCTCGAGCCAGATCTTTCTAAATCGGAACGGAACATTTTCAGGCCTAGTGTCTTTAATGCACCATCCCATTACTGGAGAGTGGTCAGAAAACTTGCGTTGCAATATCTTGCATCTCCAGTTGGGATTCGCTAGCATCCAGCTGTTGCTAACTAGAGCTCTGTCTAGCTTTGCCAAAATCCGCTTCTTCCCTATTTGCCGATTACACCAGGAGAAGCTATGCCCCAGAGTGGCCGTGTCCAATAGAGCATTGTTATTTATGAAATCCACGAACTCATTCATTGCTCTTTGGTTTGGATACCTTCCGCCTTTCTTCTCCGTTCTTGTGGTAATGGAGTTGAAGTCGCCAATTACAATCTAGGAAGTGTTTAGTGCACCAAAAACCCCAAGTTCTTCCCATAATGCTCTTCGTTGTATGTAGAAGCATTTAGCATGCACAAAAGATATTATATGCTGATTCATACTTATAGTTATGTGCTGATCATTATTGACAATCACATTCACCGCCATGTCATGCTTGCCAAACCCTCGGCTTGGTTACTTGAACAAAAAGAGGGCTGGTGAGACCTTAAACTGAAAAATCATTTTCAGTTGTAATCCCCATCAATCAAGCACTGGTTGGTAGTGCAAACAAATACCACAGAGACAGAGACAGAGAGAGACAGAGACAGAGACAGAGAGATTAGTTGTGCGTGAAAGAGTGAAACCATAGTCTATTTTGGAATGAAAGACCTCCCATCCATTTGGGCGAAGACTTAACGTTAGAGATTTGTAAGGCGATCATTTAGGTATTCTGGTTGTCCTGAAGCATGGAGAACACCCTTTTTACCTGTTTTATTTGTGAGATTCCACTATTTTGATAAGGAATGCCTAGATCCAACCTGGTTATGTATCGGTTCAATAGGTCCAAGCTCGATTAGTATAAATCCTAGATTGTATTTTTGAATAGACATGGAATGTAACTAATTGAAGCCAAGGCCTACTGTAGTCTGTACCACTATAGCACTAAGCCACATGCTGTTATTGCTTCAGTTCCATTTGGAGAAGGGAATAATTTATTAATTTTGATATAAGAATATCAAAACAGCCATTATAACATGTCTCTAAGTTTATTTCAGGTGTGGATCTTGTGAATTCGACCAGGGTGTGTTCAGACAGTTCTAATAACGATTTCCGCCCTGATTCTTTACAGCAAAAATGTCAAGGCGTAGATTGTAAATGATCGGACGGTTTCAAGTCATCTTGCGCCCAGCCAAACCCAATTAAGCCTTAAAAAACTATTGGAGCGGATTAAACCATGACCTGGTCAAATGCAATTCTATGAAATCAGATTCGAATCAACATAATAGAGGACCATATTTCAATATGGGATGGTGGACTATGATCTACCAAGTCAATGGGTTGGATACTTGTCGAGCTTTATCCAGCCTTTGATTGATTCGGACCCAGCAGACATAAATTATGTATGACACATTGACTAACACCACATGTATATAAAGGACACTTTGGTAATATAGATTGGTCCTATTGATTGCAAGGGATTCCAATTCCCGAAACCCTTCTTATTTTTGAATGTTTTTGGAACCAAGAAATGAGGCTCAGCCCACTTGGTTCTAATTCGGTTGAGTATAAACTCCCTCCCATCGACCCATATCACATAATCTCCCTATTATTTAGGTCTTTTTAAATAACCTCCCTATTTTCCAAAAAAGAGATAAGATCTGGTCTGTTTTTATTTCCCATTTTATCTTATTTCCTTTTTTATCATTTTGGGATTGAAAATTTCCCAACTATATATAAATGTATTTTTACATAATCATATATATATGTAAAACTATATTTGCATAGTCATTGGAGCTATAAAAACTTAAATTTACATAGTAATTTTTGGGATTGAAAATTTCCCGACACCTGACAGAATATATGTAAATGTATTTTACATAGTCATATATATGTAAAACTATATTTATATAGTCATTGGAGCTATGAAAACTTAAATTTACATAGTAACTTTTGTGATTGAAAATTTTCCGACGACACCAGACAGAATATAAATTTAAATTTTCTTATGAAAAAAAATTTCATATGAAAATTTAAATTTAAATAGGTTAAGAAGACTGTGTAATTTTATATTGTCATATGTAAATACAAATTTACATAGGATGACGTCAGCCCGATTTGTCCTTAAGCCGAAATTATAAGTAAAGATTGATGACGTCAGCCCAGTTTTTATAGGGGTATTTTGGTCTGTTTTGGCTTTAATGTTATGTTTTAAAAAATAGGGAGGTTTTAAGCATTTGTTCATTTACAGGGGGTTTTTGTGCAACCATTTAAGTAGCAGGGAGATTAAACCCATTGTCTGTTTTTGGAACATAATCTCTTTCATCTTAGGTTTTATATAAGAAATAGAAACTTTTCTATCTCCACGTTTCAGTTAATCTTACACGCAAGCTAGGCGTCTTTTCATAGGTGGTTGATGCGGACAAGATTTTTGGGAGTGTGCACTAGTGGAGATGCCCTCAGTAAAGATGACTATGAAAGAGTAATATTCACATCTAATGAATATTAGACACGTGTCCAGCAAAGACAGAAAGACCACACCGACCTCATGTCAACGTCCTCTAGCTCGCCTCATGTAGGTGGTCTACTTCAGCTCGCTCTAGGGTAGCGCAGGTCGTACAGACGACCTCAAGCAGAACGTACGTTTCACCTTATGACGCCATCCCTTATCCATATACAATCATTACCAGGGCCATTCCTGTACTACCAATCACCGTAATATACGAACTACTACAACCACTCCCAATCATGTAGAATTCCTACTAAAGCCAATCTAACACTCGTCCTCGATCTCAACCATACATCTATACATGTCAGCACACGTGTCTCACAGATCTTCATACTCAACGGCTATAAATACCTATTGGCGTTATCCCTCACATGAGGAGGAAAGGATTTCAGCTTGCATGGGAAAGCTTGAGCGCACCCTGCGCTCAGTTTTGTCTTGCTCGAAGCGCGACCTGCGCTCGTGCCTTGATGAACCTCCAGGCGAGTGAGCGCACCCGCGACCCGACTTGGCCTTGCCGTGAGCGTGACCCGCACCCATGCCTATTTTGGCAGGATTCTATTTTTGTGGAATCGCGAGTTTTGGCTTATATGTTTGGGTTTTTGGCAAAACCAAACACACGAGAGGCAGCACAAAAGTTAGAGAAAACCCAATCTTGAAAGCTATCAAGATTGGGAGATAACCTTTACAGAGAGACAACCCTGTAAAGAGATAAGAGTGATCTAGTAAGATGAGAGGCTGAAAGTAGAGATTGTAATCTTCCTTCCCACTTTATAAAAGGACTAGCTCTTGTGGAAGTAGGCATCATTGACCAAACCACGGTATATCTTTGTGTTGTGGTATGCGTTTAATTCTGCTTTACATTATTATCTGTTGTTAATAGTTGTTTAACGAGTTGGACATGTTAGTATAGGTTGTAGTTGATATTTAGAATTTGTCTGGAGTTGAATTGTGTTCAAATACAAGTTATCTGTGTAGTGGGGGAATCAATTGGTATTGGTATAAACCCCAACAATACCACCTACATGAACTACGTCAGACCTGATTCCTCTCTCCCCCCAGAATCGAGAGATAGATACGTAGGCAGTTCGCTCAACAACGAACTTGGTCTTTTCAATATCCAACCCTTTCTTCTCCTCCTCAGACACAGTTTGTAAAGCCTAAACTAAATAGCACCTTTACAATGACCACTCCGGAGGATACACAAATGGTGATTTCTTTATCATTATATCATCTTTCTGAAGATTGGTTTTAATTATCTAGAGTGACAATATTGAGTAAACACAACCAACACAACCCTCAACAGCATTAAGTTCAAAGTTTTTGATGAACACCTAAATGATGACCCCTCATCCCTCATTGAAAGTAGTATAAAAGCTTCCAAACCTTCCCTTCAATTTCAAACCGTTATAACAGATGGATCGAGTTATTCGGTTCCCAAATATGTTTGGTTTGTCAAAAGTTTGGAGAGTTAAATTAGACTTCGAGAAATTGTGGACCCCAAATTTATCCTAGTTGTGACAAACTAACATTTTGATCACGCTCTATGAGCGTGAAATTGAAAGTTGTCCAATTAACCAAGCCACGAAAGCAAGACCAACAAAAGCCCAATCCATGTGGCAAGATTGATTTAAAAAAAATTGCAATCGAATCCCACTCAAAATAAGCACAACCAAATTGCAACCGAAGCCCAGTAGTAAAAAGCCCATCGAATTCCAACCCAACCGCAATTGTTGACCACTCTAGTTAGAGTTGAATATTACATTTACATATTTATCCTTGTCAAATACAACAAATTACAAATAAAATTAGATTAGATTAGATTATTGTAAATAGAAATTATGAGCGAGGGCAAATTTGGAAAGAGAAAAATCCAATTGATGGAAACAGGATTCTTACGTGGGGAGTTTTCTTTATAGTTAAAAGATTAGTGGAGACAATTACTGTAGATTTCCCTATTGTGTACCAAGTATTTTTCTTCGTTTTGAAGAAATGAGCGATTAATAGAAGAAATATTACCCCAAAAAGTAAAAACAATAAAATCCAACAACAACAGTAACTTGGTGTAAATGACTCCGCCCGACCAATTCAACTAGGGTTTGCTGTTACCCTTCTGGTCAAGCCACATAAAATGACCAACTGCCCTAATTACCAAATTGTTCCATAACATTTGTAGACGAAATTTGACTTATCTTGTGTTTAGAAGTTTTCCATTAAGTCAGTGGACATGTGTCTTCTCCTTGACAGTCCACATGCTTTAGTTTATTGTATGCAATTTAATTTAGGCAACTTATAAGAATATATCGTCTCTCCTTGAATTAGAGAGCGCTTAGATTGTAACCGTCCAAACAGACAGCTAAAATCTGTGGTGGGTTCCACAACCAAAAGTAAACATGACGTGGCAGACTAACAAAAATGAGTGGGCAATCCCAATAAATCAGATGGAAAGCCTTCTGCCAAAATTTACAAGTCTTCTCTTTGAGTTATTGAGTTCTATTTTTAATATCTTTTTGGCAACAAATCACTGCTGATATTGTTCAACAATCATCCGAAATCTTTATTATATTTTTTTTAGGATTTTTACAAATTTTATATGGGATTGGACTTCTATTTGATAATTCCGAATCTGATCACCGTATGTTGATGGTATTGATTTCTATTTTGATAACTTTGAAGGAATTTACGAGCTTGTTATTGATCCATACCAAATTGAAGAGACTGATAAGCATGAACATTACAATTCATTAATAAAATTGTAGATGGTGTTGCTGGAAACAATGGAAATAGGTCTCAAAGTGTTGAAATAGAAGAGGAAGATAATGAAAATGAAGTGGTTGAATTATCAATATTTGTGTACATGGATCAATATCAATATTCTTGTAAGGTTCCTTTTTTGGTGTTGGATAGTTCTATATTTGGTGTTGGCTCAGGCTTTTAGTTAGCCAAATTGAGCCTTTTTATTGTTCCATCGACCAGAGGCTGTTCACCTTGGTCCTTATCACATTTAATGTATGCTGATGATTTATTGTTATTTGGGATGTGTGATTTACAGCAAGCCCATACTTTGAATGCTGTGATTGATAAATATTGTGAATTTTCTGGTCAACAAGTAAACCGTTCTAAGTCACAATTTATTCACAACAAGCACCTCCCTCGACTGTTCAAAAATGCTTTATCCAGGATATTAAAAGTTCCAGCAACAACTCAGTTCCCCAATTACTTAGGATTTCCATCTTTATAGGGGAGATCCAAAATAGATAAGTTTTCAACCTCTTATTGAACGGTTTCAGTCTAAACTTGCTGGCTGGAAAGCAGCAACACTTTCAAAAGGAGGACGATTAACTTTAGCACAGTTAGTACAATCTGCACTCCCGACATATTTGATGGCTTGCACTCTCATTCCTGCAGGTGTACTTGATCAGATGGATCACATAAGACGAGCTTTTTTATGGGGGCATGATACAAATCAACATAAATTCCATTATTTTAATTGGGAGCTCGTATGCACGCCCAAGTCTTACGGAGGTATGGGACTATACAATATCCAACTACAGAATTATTCTTTTAGGTAAGAAAGCATGGCAGCTAATGGAACCTAATTCTATTTGGGCCTCAAATGTTAAGGCTCGATATTTTCTGGCATCGTCATTTTTGCAAGCTAGATTACCATCGATTGTATCACCATGTTTAAAAAATAGTTGGAAGATGAAACCTATACTCAGTCATGGTTGTAATGCCCGTATTTAAAATACGTATTTATTTATTTATTAATTTATTTATTTATTTAAAATTTGTTGGATTAGATTTGGGATATGTGGGCCTAATTTCTGGGCCCGAAGTGTGTTGGGCTTAGGTTTCAAACCCAGGTATATATTCATATTTTTTTTTTCTAGAGAATAGGGTTTGGAGATAAAATTATAATAAAAAAAATGGAGGCGGAGATAGAAACTCAATTGCTAGAGGGTTGGAGCGCGACGATTCGGACTATAAGGATTGGTGGAGCTTTTGATTAAGGTGAGTAGGTATTTTATGGATTTTTATTTTATAAAATTCTTGTTATTGTCGATTTCTTTTCTGTTGACATACTGTATTAGGATTCTGTTTTGGTGTGTTATGGTTCTGTTTTAGTACGACAAGTTATTTCGGGTTAGTTGCGTTTACCATATGGATTATTGTTTGAAGAACCAACTCTGTCTCCAGAAAACTTGTCCAAAGCAATTGATAAAATGCGAGAAATCCATTGATTAAAGGCTACTGTAAATTTCGTGGTCGATCTATGTATTGTATATGCACTTTCTCGTTTTTGATTGATTGTGGATTGTTGGGCTATGGGGTGTGGTTGTGAAGCTTGAAATATTCAGTAATGGCGTCTTCGCGATTTGTTGGAGGGTGAGTGGTTGGTATGGGTGCTGTCGGGGTGTAGGGGTGAAGTGCATTGATTGAATTGTGGGTGGAAGGTGGCTGTCGATTTGGGTTGTGTGTTGTCGTTGGATGGAATACGGTGGTTTGGTTGTTGAAGCTTTGAAAAAGGTTGTAATGGCGTCGCAAGAAACCGTCCGGATTATTGTTTGAACTCTTTTTTTTTTTGTTATGGTATGGTTGGTTGTTGATGTATGATTGAAATGCTGGATTGGGTGTGAGCTGTCGAAGCTTGTAGAAGCCATTAATGGAGGTCGAAAACTTCCAGATCTAGTTTGGAGGGAGTGAGATCGAGGTAGCTAATTGAGTGGGGGATTTTATTAAAGTTGTTTGGTTTTTGATGATGGTCAAAACCGCTAGGTTGAAAAAGGGGAAGAGAAGAGATTGTGGTAGCCAGGGAAACTAGATAAGACATATATACGACGTGATTTTAGGAACACACAAAGAAAGCCTTAAATAATATAATTATGGTAATATGTTGGTTAATGATATATCTTTAAATATATGATTGTATAAGGTTTTGCAGAAGGGTGGGTCAAACTAATTACTTGTGCAGAGACGACCCACTCTGTAATTGAGCATCAAATGCGATAAGTATAGAATATGCTTGGCTAGTTATTAGTTTAGTTAGAACCTAAGGCGCCTCGGTGGAGGAACTAAATGCATTTGTATTATTGTTGGGAAGCTAAGGCGCCTCAATGGAGGAACTACAGGCCTTATTTATTATGTGTATGGTTTGTTGTATTAGTCGTTGGAAGTTAAGGTGCCTTGGTGGAGGAACTAAATGCCTTATAGATTGTGTATATATATGTATAAGTATAATTTATATTTTAGGACTACTCACACCAGCATTGTTTATAATACTGACCCGATTTGCATGTTTGCTTATCGGGTGTGTTCATTAAATGAACATAGTTGATAAGTCTTGACAGGTTTAGTGTTGAAGAAGGTTGGTTGCTGCTTGTGGTTTGCATTAGCGTCGCAGTCAGGATATGTTTTGTTTTCCCTTAAGGCGTATTAGATTTTAGTTGAGACAAATGTAATTTGTATTTTCAGTTGTAATTATAATTAAAGAGTTGTTGAAAGGAGATTTGTAAGTTAATCAGATTTGTGAATTTTTGAAATGAAGAGAACTTTTGTTTATCTTAAATTTTTATTGGTTTTAATTATCCGCGTAATTAAATAGATGATGGGTTTTTGGAAGTAGAGAGTTCATCACACCTCAAAAATAGAAGAGTCGGGAACAAATATTGTTTTTCCAAATTTTGTCGAAATTTGGGGTGTGACAATGGTCTTATTTGGAAAGTTAGTGATGGTTTGTCCATTGATGCATGGAAAGACAGGTGGATACCTTCTTTAGATTCCAGTTTCACTCTACCTCCAAGACCACCAGAATGCATGTATGAAAGAGTGGTAGACTTTATAAATCCCCTAACAAGATAGTGGAATTGGGTAGTTGTACGTGTCAGCTGTTTGGCCTTCGGGTATTCTTCCAAAAATCCTTTCCATTCCCCTCGGGTTTCAATCCCATGCAGATAGACAGATTTGGGCGCAACATAAGTCTGCCAACTATACGGTTAAATCTGCATACTATGGCAACTCAAGAACAGAGACAAAAATGAATTTCCGTTGACAAAGTTGATTTGGAAAATAAAACCCCCCTTCAAAATTAGGTTCTCTCTGGCAGTGTTGTAAAGGACTTGTTCCTACTTCAGAGTTACTTGCATCCAAAGGTTTTGTTGTGGATAGCTCGTGTTCATTGTGTAATCATGGTGATGATTCTCAGTACCATATATTCTTGCAATGCCCTTTTGCACGGGCTATTTGGCTTTAATAGCAACTACATGCCTTGGTAAATATTCAAGCTCTGTCTTTCTCCCAGTGTTTTCAAAATGTCATGAAGTCTCTTATATCCTTAAGTAGACACCAGACAAATGATTATATCATCAGGTTTGGAGCATCTTTATGGTGGATATGGAAATGTTGAAATGAAAGTCGGTTTGATGGTTCTCAACCTGATACAAGACGTACTCTGCATTCGATTAATGCACTAGTATCGAATGTTCTCAATTGGACTACAGATTCAACGAATCAGTTTCACTCAAGAACTCTTCTTCCATTATTTTGGACTTTTCCAAGGAATGGATGGAAAAAAATAAATACATGGGTCTTCGTTTGGTAATCCTGGTCCCAATGGAGCTAGTTGTTTATTTCGACGGGATGATGGTTCTTTCATTTGTGCAGGGTCTGTACCTATTCCTTATGCAACATCTTTGTTGGCTGAAACTATTGCTATTCGAATAGCACTGCGCTTAGCTTCACAACATAGAATTACTCCAATAGTTGTTGAAACAAATTCCAGTTTCCTATGTGATCTCCTTAATCGTCAAAATAGCCAAGTTCCATGGGAAATTAAGGAAATTGTGGAAGATATATGGGAATTGATAAGTGGGATTCCACAAACTTTGATTCAGCATTGTTATCGTGAGTGTAACTCTGGGGCATATTGTCTTACAAGAATGGGATCGACACGAGCTCAACAAAATAGATTGGTCATCCTCTTATCAACTTCATAATGAAGACTATCCCTTTTCTCCCTGTTTATAGTGAAATTTGGTTCTCCACACCTCCATCTTTTCTATGCAATATACTTAGTATGGACGCTACTGGTGTGTGTAGATACCGTTTGGTGTAATTAAGTAATTAATAAATTAGTTTGGTTACCAAAAAAAAAATTGACCCTTCTTATTCGAGTTGCAAGATTTATTTCCGACCCAAAAGTGGATAGAATAGTTCACAAAACAAGGGAGAGAATATGAAGAGGAGTTCTACAAAATGGGGAAAAGGAGAGATAGAAGACTGCCTAGTCAGACTCCTTTAGTTGTATTAGCCACGTGTGTGAGTCTAGAGATACAAGCCATTTTCATTTCAACGGTTGTCGTGAAGTGCGCTCTAAATGGAGGAGAGAACGATCTCTTCTCATCAGGACTCTTTAATTTAATCTAATCCCAAACACCTAGTGTAAGTTTAGACTATCCACCCAAATCTTTCCTACGACCATCTCTTTGCTTTCTTCCTCTAGCCTAAAATTGCCCATCTAGAGGTGTATCTTGAAGGATAGATATCTACCAAATTCAAAATCAAAGATGATTTAATCTCCTTTAGAGCAAAGTTCAAGTCGAATTCCCAATTAGAATGAATTTGCCCCCTAAACCATCATATGGTTTGGTATACTGATTAATCGACAAGAAAGGATTGAACCTAGCTTTAATTGTTCAATCTAATTGAATTTTCAAACTGGGGCGTATTCCTATATTTAGTAAATAAAAATGGGGTGTTGGGGGGTGGGGTGGGTGTGGGTTAGGGTATTCCTAATTATTAACCATTTCTTTTTAATGTGCACCTCTCATTAATCACCATTTTTTGTTGTTATGGTTACTCTAGAGTGGTTGTGCTGATTGTTGGGTTCCTCAAACACAAACTATGGGGGGGTTTTCTCTAAAAAACCTTTAAAATAACTGGCCCACTAACGGTAAACAAAAATGGTTAAATTGACATTTCAAATAAAACCCACACATATCAAGCAACCCACATAAATCAAATAATAATATAATCTAAAGTATTTTAATTTTGCCACTAACCAAATAAATTAAACTATTTTTTCCTAATAATTGCACCAGATAAATTACATGCCATGTGGATATTACCGAAAACCACGTTATAGGAAATTTAAAATGTGTACGCCTATACATTTAAAACTAGAAATATGTACAACAAGTGCAACTTAGCTAAATTTTAAAAAACTAAGAGCAAGTCCAATGGGGGGCTATATGGGCTGCTAAAGGCAAATATAGTACCCCAACCACAAAAATGTCATTCCAATGGGGCTGCTAAAAGGTTCTTAAATTTGGAAGGAGTCAAAAACCCAGCCAAAGTTAATACCTTCGCTAGCAGCTGCTATAATAAGTTCGGGAGGCGGACGGCATAGTTTCTACCGTCCGTGTGTTAAATTTTGACGAACGGCAGAAACTGTGTCGTCCGTCCAAAAAAAATTCAACCGAAGTTACAAAATAATAGACGGACGGCATAAACTATGTTGTCTGTGTCATTTAGCATTTCAAAATAGAAAACGCGATTGGATTTGTTTTTTTTATTTTGGGGTGCCAAGTTTGGCTGGGCAAGCTAAAAGGCCTATGTGGCACCTTTTAGCAGCCCAATTTAGCAGCTCTCTATTGGACTTGCTCTAAATTACAATACAATAACAAGTTTTACGAAAAATATAAGTGTGAGTGTCACTTGTCCAACTCTTAAAGCAAGTCCAATGGAGGGCTGCTAAAAGGTGCCACATAAGCCCAGCCATATTTAGCAGGCCATAACCAAAAAACCATTCCAATCACACATTTGTTAAGTTAGGATTCAGAGGCGACGGCATATAAAGTTAAATTGCAACAGACGGTAGAGACTATGCCATCTGTATAGGGCAGTTACTAAAAACGCGAATTTCTTTCTCTTCTCCATTTCTCTCTTCTCTCTCGTATATTCCCTCTCAATCTTGCAGTCTCCTCTTCAAATTTTGATTTACATTTTGATATACATTCACCTAAAGGGTGGAAGAGCTAAACTATGCCTTTACGTATCAAGGGCAGTTACTTTAAAAAGCTCGAGCTCGGCTCATATATTTCTTTCTCTTCTCCATTTCTCTCTTCTCTCGGTTATTTTCCCTATAAAATATTTGAACTCTCCTTCATCTCATTTGTTACACCTCTTTTATTTTCTGCTCATTTACATTTTGATATACATTCAGCTCGTATCGGCTCAAATTATTACATTCACTTATGAATTATTACAACTTTGAAATTCGATTTTATTGAGTTTATTTTGATTGATTGTGAGTTATTTTGATTGTAAGGTTATTTTGATTAGTTTAATTTTGATTGAGATTATTTTGATTGAATGTTGATTGTTGGAATTGAATAATGAATTGAATTGAATGTTGAATTTTAGAATTGATTGAATTGCATGTGCCACACAAAATGAGTAATAAGGTTAAACGATTTTTCGGTCGAAAATCAGTTAGTGGATTGACACAAGAGTCGACGTTAGCGCTAAACGTCGATGAGGATGAAAACGTCAATGAAGTCTATAATTTGCAAAACCCTCCAGTAATTGAATTTCCGGACCCAGTTGATCCACTAACACATGCTACATTGGCTAGAAACTTAGAAACTCACATCTCTCATCGTGTAAATATGGTAAGCATATGATCGTTAAATTTGATTTTTTTAACATCATAATTTGTATTTTTTTAATTTTAATGAATAAATGTTTAGGGAAGAGGAGGGGGGATGAAATTGCGGTGTTGTTGGGCATCCGTGAACAATTGGTAGAAGATAATGGTTGCCAAAGGAGCGAGATTGTTTTGAAGGCATAAAAATGAAATTTTACAATCTCCGTTTGGGTCATTGTTTTGATGTGGTTATCAAAATGCTGACCGTAGCTTGATATACGCTTTGATCGAGCGGTGGTGGGACACAACTCACACTTTCCACTTTCCATAAGGTGAGATAGGCATCACTCTAATGGATGTTACTATGCTCACGGGAATGAGCGTAGGAAGGGGAAAGACCGTTACGTTTGGAGAAGGTCGGTTCACCACTTTTGATTATGCACAACAGTGTTGGCCGAATATAAGGATGGAGCATTGGGCTAAAGGGGATATCAAACCCTCCTCCTTTGTGAATGAGTTCATGGAGAAGACGAAAGATAGTGACGAAGGTTGGTGTCTGATAGGTACAAATCGGGAAAGATATTTGAGAGCATTCTATTTTTACTTAATCACGCAGTGTTTCTTTCCCATGGGTGATAATTCACTGAGATTAGGTTGGATAGAGTGTTTAGATTATTTAGAATATATGCACCAATATGATTGGGGTGGTGCTATGTTTGGAGCTTTGATTTACACGTTGGATCAAGCGTGCCGAGTTACAGCTAATGTTGCGGATGGTCAATGTGGTGGCTTCACCCTTCTTTTACAAGTAAGTTTTAAATTTTTAGTATTATAACTTTATGATAGTATTATAATTTTTAAATTACGTACAAGTTTGATTTTGATATTTGTTTTTATGATATTATTGGTGGCATGAGTACGTACCTACCATGGCTCCTCTTCTGAAACCGAACATGGACCGTGATATCGTCCCCCGGATTAGAGCATGGATGAATGACTTTAAAGATCGCCGAAGTGGTCAAGGACACCACAACATTCACTTAGATCGTAACTAATTCGAGACTAGGTCGGCATTGGTGATACAGTGGACACCATGATTTCATACTCGATATATGTAATTAAATGTTGATGATGTGGAGGGAGATACCATGGATGATGTTTGATTACGTGAAGCGATTCACCGTGTACGTCGTTCGTATAATCTTACAATGCGCCGAATCGTCTTTGAGTTTGAAGGTATCATCGTGTGGTACCTGGGCGATAGGTGTTGACACCAAATCGTTGGGACACCTTTCATCCCACACCCTCCTCCGGAGAATATGTGCCCATTGGGAAGAGCCAGTCAGTGGAGGTCCTATCTTAGAGTGCATGAAGACTTGTGGCCACAAGTTTCACTATATTTAGATTTGAATGGTGACTACGATAGTTACTGGGATCGCGTCTCAAGGGGTCCCATATTGCCTGCTAACATGTACAGAGCTACTAATATGGACTTTGTGTAGTGGAACATAAGGCAATTAGAAGTGATTTGTGTATCCCACGCACACTGCTGAGGCCTACTCTTCATCTCAAGGTCATTTCTTTAGACAAAGACTCGGTTTTTTCCTCTTTCCGGATGGTAAATATTTCTCAGAACATGGAGTGTGAATCAAACCCATGTTTGAATTGAAATTGAGATACTAATGCAAGTTCTTCCCTTCTGAATCAGATGGATTCATATCCGAAAGAGGTTGACAATAAGTTCTTTTTAAATTGACTATTTGTCCCTCTGTTAGAGGTGTTCGAAATGTCTGCGATCGAAGTAAAGAGCTCTACTGAACGAATGGAGCGGATCGAATTGGAAAATGGAAAGATTTGTACAAGTTATATGTTTCGTCACCACTTTGTGGAAAATCGTTAGGTATGAATATGTTAGATACCTGTGACTCGATTGGTGAAATAGTATCTCTGTCCCCAAAAACATTTTTTTTTACCGACGACAAAGAAAATATTTTTTTCTTGAATGAACAAGATATTGAGGAATTGTCCATACGTAAGATCATAATTATTGATACGGGCCTTTTCCACATAAAAAGGAATCTTTTGTTATAATAGAACCAGAATTGATGTGGATTATTCAAGAATCGAAGTCTATTTGCTTTATAAAAAGGAGATATCAATGAACTTCTATGAAATGGTTTCAAGCAGGATTCACCAATTGTCTCGATCGTGGGATATCATTGAGAAATAGGAATCAGTGTTATCAAAGGATTTCCTGCGATTATTTCTAGTATGGAAGGAGTCAATCATCCACTTTGGTATCTTATTGAACAAAAATGGTGATATTCTTCCTCCATTGATCAAGAATTTCGATTTTTGGGAAGTATCATGATCATCCAATAAGAAGGATTTCAATTTATTCAAATGAACGATTTGAACACCTATTGATTCTAACAACTGATTGCAGAGTTGATCATTCGGACCTTTCAATTCATAGATGTGGATCTCATACCTATGAATGGGGATATTCCCGATACTCACAAAGAAAAAAGGAAGCGACTTGGACAAAAAGAAACGAAGTGACTTAGAAAAATCTTGTTTGTCGACAACCTCGGACCAATCAATCGAATATTGATTAATCGTAATCGATCGAACACTATTTGAAAACGGCTCTTCTGCTCGAAACGAAATGTTCCAAATGTTCCTGGAAATTCTTGCTCCCATTGGACCATTTGTATCTATATGCATCGGGATCGATTCATGGATCTCGGTTTGAGAAATAAGAGGATCGAACCATTTCTTCGACTCTTTTCAAATTCGATAAATGTTGGTTGATCATATATTTCATTATAGTTCTATGATTCAGAGTATCATTTCCTATTTGATCCCTTTGAATTCCATATTCGAAGTTGCGATCGGATCTATTCATTAAAAAGAATTGATTCGATATATTTCTTATGTACCCATGGATTTGAATCAGATTTTGGATCAATCTATATTGATTGACTGCCTTCATTATGTTGTTGCTAGCAAATACCACTATTTTTGGTTTTGGATCTTCCAAAGCATTCCTTGAGAGATCGGACCAATTTTTTCTCGATCCTTCGATAAAAGATTCATTCTCTTCATAAAAAATAGGAGGTGGAATCAATAAAGATTTCTTTTTCGATTCATCCACGGAGTTGAATACCTCATTCAAGATTTTTTTTTGATCCAATCTGTAGGAATCAATAGAAAAGGCAAATCCCTTATGATACACCAGATCCGGCTCGGTTATTGATAGAGTTAATAGATCCGCCATTTCTTGAAATCTCTCTTCCGATTCAAAATCGTGGTGCAACGCGTATCCTCCCCCTGTTCAGTCATGGAATAGATGAAATAAATCAAAAATGAATTTTGGTTTAAGAATGAAATCTTATTGGAACTGTCCATATCCGGTTCATCCTTCGGAACCATATCACATCCCGGATCTAATGAAATAGGATGAATTGAGGCGGTATTTTGTAAATACGTAATTATCTTGAGTATATCAACCATTTCTTTATTTTCCGATCTCTGGAAGGGACAAAAGAAAAATCTTGTTGTTTCTTCAACAATTTCTAATCTCTAGTGGACCCTCGGTGGGATTCGAACCCGGATGAAGTTTTGACCATCATGGGAGAAAAAAGAACGAATTGATCTTGTAGGATTCCCAAGAAATTCTTCGATTTCTTCGGTATTCATCTGCTTCTCACATTTCGTGAATAGCGGGACAATGAGGAATCTCGAGAAAGGCATTTGGGAATCGATCCGATTCTATCTCTGTTCATTCCATTTGAAGAAAGGAAGGATCCCAAAGAATCGATCTTTCTTTTAGTTGTTGAATCTCTCTTTGATTGATCAATGTGTGATATTCGAATCCTCATTACTAATGGAATCAAAATGATCTCTGGATTGATCGGAAGATCCTTTCAATTGGCTAGAATCCGTTACTTGAGCGAAAATAGATCTTGTGGAATCATATTGCATATTTGACGATACATTCCGTACCTTGCTAAAAACCGATCCTTGTTTACCAACCCACACATTGTCTAACCAAATACAATTCTCTCGATCGTTCCTCAAAAATCCGATTCGTGCGTATTCTTCCCCAACTAACTAAGAAGAGATCTTGGCGGAATTGCCACATATGAAATTGAGCACAATTTTGCAAAGATATACCCACTTGTTTCTCGAGAAGAGATGGGAAACATGCTCAATATCATTTGATTGAATAGTTGACCCAAGTCCTTGTTGTTTGAAGAAACCCTCCACTTCAATTGGTCTTTTTCACTAAAAGCGGACATTAGATAACAAATCCGGTGTTTCACTAAGATTTGAATAGCTGTCCCGAATTCAAGTTACTTATGTTTCGCTTCTTCCTCCGAGAAAGACGATCAAACAATTCCCAATCATGGTCCTTGCGGATCGGATCATCCGTATAGGATACAAAAGGAGACTCAGATATTTGATATCTTTCTCTTTGAATGAGATCTCAATTCCAGCTACGGTTTTATTAGGTATCTTACAACTATAATCCCTCTTTTTCCGATCCGGTTCCTCCACCACCGCGAACCCCAGTTAGATTCAGGCATGATACACTTTTTAGTTATTGGGAGACCCCAAGTACTCTCTTCGGATCCATGAAACAACTCTCAGAGATCTTTTTCCCTTTTGGAAGATACAGGAGCGAAACAATCAACCTATTGATATTGGAACACCCAAAAGATTCTTCCAATGTATCATTTCTGGGTCCAATGGAATTCATAGGTATAGGAAGAAGCCCCATCAAATAGAGATTTTTTTCTTTTCGACCATATTTCGATTGTTAATAACGATATATAAGGACCGCTACTACAAGCAATACTACACCTTTGATCGTGAAATATCGATTGCTTGTTGAACCCCGTGGAATCGTGAAAGTAGGATACTCCAAATTCGGGGTCAAAGAGTTTCATAAAACGTTCTTGGTGGAAAAAATGTGAGTGAAAGATCCCACGGAATCGAATTTGGTCCATGAATCTAAGAAATAGTGAGAATTCTTGATCTCTCTCAATATCTCTCTCAATTCGAAGATCCAGGATTTTAATGGATGTCATTTCACTGCTTCTGCTTCATTGATTCCTCCTAAGGATTTCATTTCAATTGGAATTTGGTTATTCACAATGTACGACGATCCCCCGTTACGCATCCATGGCTGAATGGTTAAAGTGCCCAACTCATAATTGGCAAATTCAGAGGTTCAATTCCTGCTTTGGATGCACGCCAACGGAACGTTCAATACGTCTATTGGAATTGGCTCTGTATCAATGAAATCTCATCATCCATACATAAGCTTAATTGGTATGGTATATTCATACCATAACATATGAACGATGAAGAAATAGAATTCTTATCGATCTTTGGAACTCATAAGGAAGAAAATGGATTTATGGATGGAATCAAATATGCAGTATTTTGAGACAAAAGTATTTGGTTATTGGGGAACAATCAATATACTTCTAATGTCGAATCAGGATCAACTAGGACAGAAATAAAGCATTGGGTCGAACTCTTCTTTGGTGTCAAGGTAATAGCTATGAATAGTCATCGACTCCCGGAAAGGGTAGAAGAATGGGACCCATTATGGGACATACAATGCATTACAAGCGTATGATCATTACGCTTCAACCGGGTTATTCTATTCCACCTCTTAGAAAGAAAAGAACTTAAATCAAAATACTTAATAACACGGCGATACATTTATACAAAACTTCTACCCCGAAAGCACACATGAATGGATCCGTCGGCAGTCAAGTAAAATCCAATCCACGAAATAATTTGATCTATGGACAGCGTCGTTGTGGTAAAAGGTCGTAATGCCAGGAGGAATCATTACCGCAAGGGCATAGAGGGGAGGTCATAAGCGTCTATGCCGTAAAATCGATTTTCGACGGAATGAAAAAGACATATCTGGTAGAATCGTAACCATAGAATACGACCCTAATCGAAATGCATATATTTGTCTCATACACTATGGGGATGGTGAGAAGAGATATATTTTACATCCCAGAGGGGCTATAATTGGAGATACCATTGTTTCGGTACGAAGTTCCTATCTCAATGGGAAATGCCCTACCTTTTAGTGTGGTTTGAACTATTGATTTACGTAATTGGAAGTAACCAATTAGGTTTCTCTTGAAACCTAGAAATCGATCATCATCGATCCAATTTGAGTACCTCTACGGGATAGACCTCAATAGAAAACTGAAGAGTAACGGCAGCAAGTGATTGAGTTCAGTAGTTCCTCATATAAAATTATTGACTCTAGAGATATAGTAATATGGAGAAGACAAAATTGTTTGAAGCACCGACAAAGCGAAGCGCCGCTTGTTTCAAAAATAGGAGGACGGGTTATTCACATTTCATTTGATGGTCGAGGCTTAATTGAAAGCTAAGCAGTGGTAATTCTACGGGAAAAATAGATATGTCTCCTACGTTACCCATAATATGTGGAAGTATCATCGTAATTTCATAGAGTCATTCGGTCCGAATGCTACATGAAGAACATAAGCCGATGAAGGAACGGGGAGACCTAGGATGTAGAAGATCATAACATGAGTGATTCGCAGATTCGATTCCTATATATCCACTCATGTGGTACTTCATCATACGATTCATATGAGATCCATCTGTCTAGATATCATCATATACATCTAGAAAGCCGTATGCTTTGGAAGAAGCGTGTACAGTTTGGGAAGGGTTTTGATTGATCAAAAAGAAGAATCTACTTCAACCGATATGCTCTTAGGCACGGCCATACATAACATAGAAATCACACTAGGAAAAGGTGGACAATTAGCGAGAGTCGCTGGTGTCTTTAAGTGAAACTAATTGCAAAAAGAGGGTAAATCAGCCACATTAAAATTACCATCCGGGGAGGTCCGTTTGATATCCAAAACTGCTTTCGACAACAGTTGGACAAGTGGGTAATGTTGGGGTGAATCAGAAAAGTTTGGGTAGAGCCGGATCTAAGCGTTGGCTAGGTAAAGCGTCTGTAGTAAGAGGAGTAGTTATGAACCCCGTAGACCATCCCCATGGGGGTGGTGAAGGGAGGGCCCCAATTGGTAAAAAAAACCCACAACCCCTTGGGGTTATCCTGGCGCTTGGAAGAAGAAGTAGAAAAAAGGAATAAATATAGTGATAATTTGATTCTTCGTCGCCGTAGTAAATAAGAGAATATTGAAAATAGAATATGTTTCCTCGTCTTTACAAAAAAAAAAAAGAAAGGAGTAATTAGCTGTGACACGTTCACTAAAAAAAAATCCTTTTGTAGCTAATCATTTATTGGGAAAAATTGCGAAGCTCAACATGAGGGCAGAAAAAGATACAATCGTAACTTGGTCCCGAGCATCTACCATTATACCCCACAATGATAGGCCATACAATTGCTATTCATAATGGAAAGGAACACTTGCCCATTTATATAACAGATCGTATGGTAGGTCACAAATTGGGAGAATTTGCACCTACTCTGAATTTCCGGGGGCATGCGAGAAACGATAATAAATCTCGTCATTAATGTTTATAATAAAAAAAAGTGAATATGGGTGCTCATCGTTTATTGGTGGGAGGTGAAACTTATGATAAAGAGTGACCCGGATGTAGAAGTATACGCTTTAGGTCAACAGATACGTATGTCCGCTCACAAAGCGAAGAGTAATTGATCAGTTAGGTGGCGCCCCTACGAGGAAACGCTTTTATGATACTAGAACTCATGCCTTATCGAGCATGCTATCCCATTTTAAATTAATTTATTCTGCGCGCAGCAGCAAATGCTAGTCACAATATGGGTTTCAATGAAACGGCTTTAATCATTAGTCAAGCGGAAGTTAATGAGGGTACTATCATGAAAAAGTTAAAACCCGAGCTAGAGACGTAGTTATCCGATAAAAAACCCCCCCCGTCATATAACTATTGTATTGCAATATATATCTAAAGATAAAAACTATTTCATATGGTTAAGAAAATATGGGTGGATATATAAAGATAAGTATACAGATGTCGAGAGAGGTATCTATATATGAATATGATGGATCATATGCTATATAGGAACAGAATGACATGGGCTAATAGAAAAACGATATGGCCTTATAGAGACAAGCGAGGTGTTATGGGACAAAAATAAATCCACTCGGTTTCAGACTTGGTACAACCCAAAGTCATCATTCATTTGGTTTGCACAACCAAAAAGTTATTCGAAGGTCTCGGGAAGATCAAAAATACAGGATTGTATCAAGAATTATGTACAAAAAATATGAAAATATCCTCCAATGTCAAGGGAATTGCACGCATAAAGATTAAAAAACGAATCAATCTTATACAGGTAATAATATATATGGGGTTCCCAAAATTGTTAATAGAGGGTAGCCCACGAGGAATCGAAGAATTACAGAGCAATGTACAAAAAGAATTTAATTCTGTAAACCGAAAACTTAACATCGCTATCACAAGAGTTGCAAAACCTTATGGACAACCAAACATTCTTGCAGAATTTATAGCCGGACAATTAAAGAATAGAGTTTCATTTTGAAAAGCAATCAAAAAGCTATTGAATTAACTGAACAAGCAGATACAAAAGGAATTCAAGTACAAATTGTAGGGCGATCGACGGAAAAAAAAGAAATTGGCGTGTCGAATGGATCGAGAGAAGGTAGGGTTCCCCTACAAACCATTCGAGCTAAAATTGATTATTGTTCCTATACTGATTCGAACTATTTATGGTGCATTAGGAATCAAAATTTGGATATTTGCAGGCGAGGAATAATGATCCTTTCTTTGTCTTTCTGTTCCACCCATGAATAAAAACTCGTTCATTTTTTTTTCTGCTAAAAATGAGAAATTATAATTTTCTATCTATATCTAATTCTATAGGGTTGAATAAAAATTGATTGACTCCATATAATTGCTATGCTTAGTGTGTGACTCGTTGGTTTTTATTTAGGGTTAGGTTAGGATTAAAAAACAAGGGACCGCCCCTAGTATGAACTAATAACTATCTAACTAATAACCAGCTCATTGCTTTCATTATTATCTGGATCCAAGGAACCAGATCACTATATGATGTATCGATCATATTATTGTAGCAACTGAAATATTTTTTACAAAAAAAAAATCAATCATAAGGTTGTGAATCAAAAACAGAGGGATATGGATAGATGGAAGGGTGAGAGAAAGAAAGAAAAAGAATAGCAATGATATATGATTCCAATATGTATGGTCTATGAACCATCTCAAAAAAAGGCAGTGTAATAAAAAGCATTAATACGTATTCGTCCATAATTAGATGAATAATAATAATAATAAAAAAAAAAAAAAAAAAAAAAAACGCCGAGTCAATAAGGACTGAGGAGATTGATTCAGGAACAAAATTTTTAGGAGCTCCATTGCAGAGTTCAGGCCTAGCCATTAATCGAGAAGCTATGGGATGCAATGACGGAACTGTGTGGATCGGAGGATTCCCTTGAAAACGAATCCTAATGATTCATTGGGTAGGATGGCGGAACGAGCCAAGAACCAATTCATTTAGTCTGAGAGAGATCATAGTGCCCCCCTGAATGAAAGAGGTATTGAAAGAGCAAATATTAAGCCCTTGAAAGCCTTATTGAATTGTTAAGTTTTGGTTTTGGCGATTCAATACAATAAAAAAGTAAAAATGAAGATTTATTAATTATACAATACAAATAGAATTTGTAATTTTAATTTTATATTATATTATATAGCAGCAAGATATAAAAATCCCTACGTGATAGATTAGATCTCAAAAAATTCCACAATTTGGTGTATTATTCATTAAATACAAATATATATCTGTAATTTAATCGTTTGATTCGCGAGGAGCTGGATGAGAAGAAACTCTCATGTCGGTTCTGCAATAGAGATGGCATTGAGAAACAACCATCCACTATAACCCAAAAGAACCAAATTTCGTAAACAACATCGAGGAAGAATGAAGGGAATATCTTATCGAGGCAATCGAATTTGTTTTGGTGGATATGCCCTTCAGGCACTTGAACCCGCTTGGATCACATCTAGACAAATAGAGGCGGGCGACGAGCCATGACACGATATGCTGGCGTCGTGGTGGAAAAATATGAATGCGTATATATTTCCGGACAAGCCTGTTACTGATAAGACCTACCGAAACACGTATGGGTTACGGGAAGGGATCTCCCGAATATTGGGTATCCGTCGTTAAAGCGGGTTGAATACTTTATGAAATGGGTGGAATATCAGAAAGTGTAGCAGAGAGAAGCTATTTCTATAGCTGCGTCTAAAATGCCTATCTGAACTCAATTAATTATTTGCGAGATAGGGTGTGGAATGAAAAAAAGGGCCCTGTGATGCAAAAAAAAACAGCAGTTTATTTCTGGACAAAAATATTTATTCTTTTTTTTTTTTGCCCTTTGCTTTGAAAGAAAAAAGAAAAAAAAATGATATGATTCAACCTCAGACCTATTTAAATGTAGCAGATAACAGCGGGGCTAGAGAATTAATGTGTATTGAATCATAGGGGCTAGTAATCGCCCGATATGCTCATATTGGTGATGTTATTGTTGTTGTAATCAAAGAAGCATTGCCCAATATGCCTCTACAAAGATCGAAGTGATCGAGCTGTTATTGTACATACCTGTAAAGAACTCAAACGTGACAATGGTATGATAATACAATATGATGACAATGCAGCAGTTGTCATTGATCAAGAAGGAAATCCAAAAGGAACTCGAGTTTTGGTGTGTGATCGCTTTGGGAATTGAGGCAGTTAAATTTTACTAAAATAGTTTCATTAGCTCCTGAGGTATTATAAATTAAATTATAAATACTAATAGATGAGAACATAATATAGTGGTGTATCTCAAATACTAGGGTATCTGAATTAGATTAATTTAATTAGTAGATTGTGTCTCACGTATATACCTTTAAAATAAAGAATTCATAAAAAAGAATAAAAGCGAGCATGTTGATTATATAAAAACTTCGGAGGCACCAATAATTATAGTTCATCATGGGCAGGGACACTATTGCGAAATAATAACTTCTATACGAAATGCTGACATGGATAAAAAGGAACGGTTCAAATAGCATCTACTAATATCACCGAAAACATTGTTAAAATACTTCTACAAGAAGGCTTTATCGAAAATGTAAGAAAACATCGAGTAAGCAATAAATTTTTCTTGGTTTCAACTCTACGACATAGAAGGAATAGAAAAGGACCATATAGAACTGTTTTAAAACGTATTAGCCGAACCGGTCTACGAATCTATTCCAACCATCAACAAATTCCTAGAATTTTAGGAGGAATGGGTATTGTAATTCTTTCTACTTCTCGAGGTATAATGACAGACCGAGAGGCTCGACTAGAAGGAGTCGGGGGAGAAATTTTGTGTTATATATGGTGATCCTTTACGGTATCCGAATTGCATCTGTAACTTCCTCTTTTTTTCACAAATAAAGAGGAAAGACAGGTTGTCTAATATCATTCCTCCCCCATTAGTTGATAATTCTAGGGGGTTACCTGGAATGAAAGAACAAAAATGGATTCATGAAGGTTTAATTACTGAATCACTTCCCAATGGTCTGTTTCGGGTTCGTTTAGATAATGAGGATCTGCTTCTAGGTTATGTTTTAGGTAGGATCCGACGTAGTTTTATACGGATACTGCCAGACGATAGAGTTAAAATTGAAGTAAGTCGTTATGATTCAACCAGGGGACACATAATTTATAGACTCCGCAACAAAGATTCGAACGATTAAGTGGCTTTTCAACATTCCTCCCGTGCGGATACAATTGGAGGTTCCAAATTTCAAGAGACTTATTTTCTTTCAAGGAGTAGATTCGGAATTAAGGTAAGGAATGACAAATATGAAAATAAGGGCCTCCGTTCGTAAAATTTGTGAAAAATGTCGATTGATCCGTAGGCGGGGACGAATTATAGTAATTTGTTCCAACCCGAGGCATAAACAGAGACAAGGATAGTCTTTTTTCTTAAAAGGGACTCTCCAAAGGACCCAATATACACAAATAAAGGATTTGTTTTGACATTAAATGGATATATCCGTATATCTTTGACTCATATTTATGAGATGATAAAAAATGACAAAAACCATATCAAAAATTGGCTCGCGTAGGAATGGACGTCGAATACCAAAAGGAGTTATTCATGTTCAAGCAAGTTTCAACAATACCATTGTAACGGTTACAGAGATATACGGGGTCGGGTGGTTTTCGTGGTCCTCGGC